>NW_027189156.1:777599-790314 GCF_040958095.1 Procambarus clarkii | reverse complement strand
GCCTTCTGTTTCCATTACCTAGTTTCATTTCTATTCATTTACTCGAGTTGAACTTTAGTAGCCATTTGTTGGACCATTCATTCAGTTTGTCCAGGTCATCTTCTAGCTTCATACTTCTTCCTCTGTTTTAATCCTCCTCATAATCTTTGCATCATCAGCAAACAATGAGAGAAACGATTCTATACCCTCTGGGAGATCATTTACATATATCAGAAGCAATATAGGTCCAAGGACTGAACCCTGCTGGACTCCACTAATGACGCATCGCCAATCTCAGACATCACTCCTCACAATGACTCACTGTCTCCAGTTGCTTAGGTACTCTCTTACCCAATGGAGTACCTTATCTTTCACTCCTGCTTTTGCACTTGTCTCTTGTGTGGTACTGTGTCAAAGGCTTTCTGGCAATCAAAAATATGCAGTGACCACCCGCCTCTTTCTTACACACAAACACACACACACACACAAAGGTGTGTACTCACCTAGTTCTCACCTAGTTGTGCTTGCGGGGGTTGAGCTCTGGCTCTTTGGTCCCGCCTCTCAACTGTCAATCAACAGGTGTACAGGTTCCTGAGCCTGTTGGGCTCTATCATATCTACACTTGAAACTGTCATGGAGTCAGCCTCCACCACATCACTTCCTAATGCATTCCATTTGTCAACCACTCTGACACTAAAAAAGTTCTTTCTAATATCTCTGTGGCTCATTTGGGCACTCAGTTTCCACTTGTGTCCCCTAGTGCGTGTGCCCCTTGTGTTAAACACCCTGTCTTTATCAACCCTGTCGATTCCCTTGAGGATCTTGAATGTGGTGATCATGTCCCCCCTAACTCTTCTGTCTTCCAACGAAGTGAGGTTTAATTCCCGTTGTCTCTCCTCGTAGCTCATACCTCTCAGCTCGGGTACTAGTCTGGTGGCAAACCTTTGAACCTTTTCCATTTTAGTCTTATGCTTGACTAGATATGGACTCCATGCTGGTGCCGCATGCTCCAGGATTGGTCTGACATATGTGGTACATAATGTTCTGAAAGATTCCTTACACAAGTTTCTAAAGGCCGTTCTTATGTTAGCCAACCTGGCATATGCCGCTGATGTTATCCTCTTGATATGAGCTTCAGGGGACAGGTCTGGCGTGATATCAACCCCCAGGTCTTTTTCTCTCTCGGACTCTTGAAGTATTTCATCTCCCAAGTGATACCTTGTATCTGGTCTCCTGCTTCCTACACCTATCTTCATTACATTACATTTGCGTGGATTAAACTCTAACAGTGATTTGTTCGACCATTCCTGCAGCTTGTCCAGGTCTTCTTGAAGCCTCAAGCTGTCCTCCTCTGTCTTAATCCTTCTCATAATTTTGGCGTTGTCAGCAAACATTGAGAGGAATGAGTCTATACCCTCTGGGAGATCATTTACGTATATCAGAAACAGGATAGGTCCAAGTACAGAGCCCTGTGGGACTCCACTGGTGACTGCACGCCAGTCTGAGGTCTCACCCCTCACTGTAACTCTCTGCTTCCTATTGTTTAGGTACTCCCTTATCCAATGGAGCGCCCTACCAGTTACTCCTGCCTGTTTCTCCAGCTTATGCATCAACCTTTTATGGGGTACTGTGTCAAAGTACTGTGTAAAAAGTACTTTTGTACACAGTAAAAAGTACTTTGTACAAAGTACTTTTATGGGGTACTGTGTACTGTGTGTGTGTGTGTGTGTGTGTGTGTGTGTGTGTGTGTGTGTGTGTGTGTGTGTGTGTGTGTGTGTACTCAGCTATTTGTGCTTGCGGGGGTTGAGATTTGGCTCTTTGGTTCCGCCTCTCAACTGTCAATCAACGGTGTACAGATTCCTGAACCTACTGGACAGTGCCATATCTATATTAAAAACTGTTTATGGAGTCAGCCTCCACCACTTCACTGCTTAATGCTTTCCACCTGTTAACTACTCTGACACAGAAAAAATTCCTTCTAACTTCCCTGTGGCTCCTTTCGGTACTCAGTTTCCACATGTGTCCCCTTGTTCGCATACCACCAGTGTTGAATAGTTTATCTTTATCTACCCTGTCAATTCCCCTGAGAATTTTGTACGTTGTGATCATGTCTCCCCTTACTCGTCTGTCTTCCAGTGTCGTAATGTGCATTTCCCGCAGCCTTTCCTCGTAACTCATGCCTCTTAGTTCTGGGACAAGTCTAGTGGCATACCTCGGCACTTTTTCCAGCTTCGTCTTGTGCTTGACAAGGTACGGGCTCCATGCTGGGGCCGGATACTCCAGGATTGGTCTTACATATGTGGTATACAAAATTCTGAAAGATTCCCTACACAGGTTCCTGAACGCCGTTCTGATGTTAGCCAGCCTCGCATATGCCGCAGACGTTATTCTTTTTAAGGGCTTCAGGAGACAGGTTTGGTGTGATATCAACTCCTCGATCTGTCTCTGTCCGTTTCATGAAATGCTTCATCTCCTATTCTGTATCCTGTGTCTGGACTCCTGTCTCCACCGCCTAGTTTCATTAATTTGCATTTACTCGGGTTGAACATTAGCAGCCATTTGTTGGACCATTCATTCAGTCTGTCTAGGTCATTTTGTAGCCTCGTACCATCATCCTCTGTTTTAATCCTCCTCATAATTTTTGCATCATCAGCAAACATTGAGTGAAACGAGTGTATACCAGCTGGGTGATCATTAACATATATAAGAAAGAATGTAGGTCCAAGGACTGACCCCTGCGGGACTTCATTTGTGACATCTCGCCAATCTGAGACCTCACCCCTCACTGTGACTCGTTGTCTCCTGTTTCTTAGGTACTCCTTTATCCAATGGAGGACCTTCCCTTTCACTCCAGCCTTCATCTCCAGCTTTTTCACTAACCTCTTATGTGGTACTGTAGCAAAGGCTTTCTGGCAATCCAAAATATGCTGTCTGCCCACCTCTCTCTTTCTTCCTTGATTTTTGTTGCCTGGTCGTAGAATTCAATTAACCCTGTGAGGCAGGACTTGCAGGACCTTAACTCATGTTGATGCCGTGATACAAAGTTCTTTCGCTCCAGATGTTCCACTAGCTTTCTTTGCACGATCTTCTCCATCAGCTTGCATGGTATGCAGGTTAGGAACACTGGCCTGTAGTTCAGTGCCTCCTGTCTATCCCCTTTCTTGTATATCGGGACTACGTTAGCTGCTTTCCAAATTTCTGACAGTTCCCCTGTTGCCAGTGATTTGTTATACACTATGGAAAGTGGCAGGCACAGTGCTTCTGCTCCTTCCTTTAGTATCCAAGGGGAGAGTCCATCCAGGCCTATAGCCTTTGTCACATCCAACTCTAGTAAACACTTCCTTACTTCCCCACTGGTAATCTCAAACTCTTCCAGTGGTTCCTGGTTAACTATTCCCTCTCTTATCTCTGGAATTTCTCCTTTCTCTAAGGTGAAGACCTCCCAGAATTTTTTTGTCAGTTCCTCACATAATTCCTTGTCGTTTGTAGTGAATCCTTCTGCCCCTAACCTTAATTTCATAACCTGTTCCTTTACTGTTGTTTTTCTCCTGGTGTGGCTATGCAGCAATTTAGGCTGAGTCTTTGCCTTGCTTGCGATGTCATTTTGGTATTGCCTTTCTGCCTCTCTTCTCATCCTGACATATTCATTCCTGGCATTCTGGTATCTTTCTCTGCTCTCAAGTGTCCTGTTATTCCAATAGTTTCTCCATGCCCTTTTACTTTGCTGCTTAGCTAGCCTACATCTCTGATTAAACCATGGGTTTCTCATCTTCATTTCGTCGTTTTCCTTTTGGACTGGGACAAACTTGTTTGCTGCCTCCTTGCACTTTTGCGTGATGTAGTCCATCATGTCCTGGGCCGTCATTACTATGAGCTCTGTTTCCCATGTTATATCTGTTAGGAATTTTCTTATCTCCTCATAGTTTCCCTTTCGGAATGCCAGCCTTTTGTTTTCAGTACCCGTCCTCCTAGGGGGCATAAAAGTAAGGAGGTTTTGGGGTGAGGAGATTAGGGGAAAAGGAGTGCTGAGAGGATAAAGAAGAAGGGAGGGCATAGGAGAGTGTGGGAGAGGGAGGGCTCAGGAGAGTGGGGGATACTGGAATGTTTAAGGGGGGTGAGAGAGAATGGAGGGCTTGGGGGTAGGAGTTCAGGGATGGCTTGGGGGGTGGGGGTGAAGGGAGATCCTGGGGAGGGGGGAAGGGGGGAGTGGGGGAGAGGGTTCCCAAGGTAGGCACCTTGGGCACCAGGGGTTAGGGCAGGTAGGGCATCTATTGGGTGGAGGATGGGGGAGGTGCTTCTCTCACTGTATCTGTTGAGCTGCTTGTGGAGGGTTCCCCGCTTCCCTCTGGGATTGTAGAGCTCGGGTTGGTGGCTCCCTGATTCCTTTCTCTCTCCCTGCACTTCCACGTCGTGGCTGCTGCCTTCATTCTCTCGTCTCTTGTCATATTCCTCTACAGGAATACTTTTTTGAACTTCTGTACATTTGCTAGTCCACTCTTCCTTGCTAACAAGTCCTCTTTTATTTTCTCTCTTGTGAATACCACCTTTATTACTTTGTCTCTGTCCTTGTTGTACCATCCGATCCTGAAAACATTTTCAATATTTTGGTCAGCCCTCTCCATCTTTACTCCTTTAAGGATCTCATTACCTTTCTTCTTGTCTTTATCTCTCCTTTCCACTGGATTGGTACCAGTTTGCTCCTTAATGCTTATTATTACTACTGCTCTTTTTCGCTCTATCAGCTGGCTAGTACATCTAGCTGCTTCCTGAGAAGAAGCCACTTCCATGGCACCTTCCCTAACTACAGACCTAGCTTCAGGGCTCTTTTTAAAGAATTCTGCAAATGAGAGTTGTTTTGTAGAAGTCCCCTCAACAGTAGCATTACCATCTCCCTGAGGGATGGTTTGCGTCTGGTATTGGGGAGGGTTCTCCTTCAGGCTTCTTTTCTCCTCCGTCTCTGCCGTTAGTTCATACAGCAGGTTGGTTACTGTCTCCCTCATTATCCTCAGTCCTTCACTGAATTCATCCCACATTTGCTGGAATGTTCCCCTAATCCAGGATTCCTGTTCCCCCCGATCCTCTGAGTGAGAGGGGGGGAACAGGAATCCTGGATTAGATGAGAGAGATGAGAGAGAGGGGGAGAGAGAGAGATGGGAGATAAGGGTGGAGAGAGATGAGAGAAAGATGTGTGTGAGAGAGAGAGAGAGAGAGAGAGAGAGAGAGAGAGAGAGAGAGAGAGAGAGAGAGAGAGAGAGAGAGAGAGAGACAGAGAGAGAGAGAGAGAGAGAGAGGGAAGAGTGTCAGCTGGGAGGGAGGAGGGTGAAGTATGGTCACCTATCGCCAAGGCGTCAAATCCTGTTTGTGATGTGCGTGTACTCACCTATTTGTGCTTGCGGAGGTTGGGCTCTGGCTCTTTGGTCCCGGTTCTCAACTGTCAGTCAACTGATGTACAAGTTCCCGAGCATATTGGGCTTTATCATATCTACACTTGAAACTGTGTATAGAGTCAGCCTCCACCACATCACTGCCTACTGCTTTCCATTTTTCAACTACTCTGACACTAAAAAAAAAAAAAATCTAATATCTCTGTGGCTCATTTGGGCACTCAGTTTCCGCCTGTGTCCCCTTGTGCGTATGCCCCTTGTGTTAAATAGCCCGTCTTTATCTACCCTGTCAATTCTTCTGAGAATCTTGTACGTGGAAATCATTTCCCCCCTAACTCTTCTGTCTTCTAGCGACGTGAGGTTTAATTCCGGTAGTCTCTCCTCGTAGCTCATACCTCTCAGCCCGGGTACTAGTCTGGTGGCAAACCTTTGAACTTTTTCCAGTTTGGTCTTATGATTGACTAGATATGGACTCCATGCTGGGGCTGCATACTCCAGGATTGGTCTGACATAGGTGGTATACAAAGTTCTGAATGATTCCTTGCACAAGTGTCTAAATGCCGTTCTTATGTTAGCCAACCTGGCATATGCTGCTGATGTTATCCACTTGACATGGGCTTCAAGGGACAGGTCTGGCGTGATATCAACCCCCAGGTCTTTCTTTCTTTCTGACTCTTAAGGAATTCCATCTCCCAAGTGATACCTTGTAACTGGCCTCCTGCTCCTTACACCTGTCTTCATTATATTACATTTGCTTGGGTTAAACTCTAACAACCATTTGTTCGACATTCCTTTAGTTTGTCTAGATCTTCTTGAAGCCTCAAGCGATCCTCCTCTGTCTTAATCCTTCTCATAATTTTGGCATCGTCAGCAATCATTGAGAGGAATGAGTCTATACCCTCCGGGAGTTCGTTCACGTATATCAGAAACAGGATAGGACCGAGTACAATGCCTTGTGTTACTCCACTGGTGACTTCACGCCAATCTGAGGTCTCAACCCTCACTGTAACTCTTTGCTCACACACTGTGTGTGTGTGTGTGTGTGTGTGTGTGTGTGTGTGTGTGTGTGTGTGTGTGTGTGTGTGTGTGTGTGTGTGCGGAGGCATTTGTGTATATGGTGGAGGGATTGGGGGGGTGTCTTGGGAGAGTGTGATGCGTGGGAAGTTGGTGGGATGGGTGGACGGTCACCAGGACCTGTGTAGCATCTAAGTGTCAAGAACCTGTACCCGGAATGAGCCACTGGAGCTTGTAGGTCTAAATATCTCAGGTACACTTTAAATTAATTATTTTAAGTCACTCTGTACACCTTATTGATGACCTAGAGAGGAGTACCTACCCTCAGCTCACCCCGAGCAAGCACGCCTAGGTGAGGTTGAGGAGATGTCCATATGACGGGGTTGGTCGACTGTCCTCTCCTCAGCCCTGGTATCAATGCTGTCTCCACGTGCTCCTGGCTGTCTCCACGTGCTCCTGACTATCTCCACGTGTTCCTGGAATACTATTCGTTGCTATCTTCCTCACTGATCGTCAATCAATATGCGCAACATAGTATACATTCCTGAACGGTGCCCACACTTTGGGGGATCAAACACTATGTATGCTATAATCCACTTCACAACACAATACTTGGCAAGGCAAATCGTTGGTCCTGGCTAAACTGTCCCACGGTACCACTGATTTGGCCACTCTTCCTTATTTATGTTTTCTTAATTGATCTACCGTTGTAGGAGCTCACTATAGACGTTATCACTCCGTTTGTATACACTCCCATGACAAGAAACTATGTTTCTTAACTCTGTACCACTTCAATGTCTCGAGGTATTGATGTTATTCGCGGACCCTACTGACACACGTGTGCCTATTATGACGTCAGTCTCCCGAGTGTGTGTGTGTGTGTGTGTGTGTGTGTGTGTGTGTGTGTGTGTGTGTGTGAGTGTGTGTGTGTGTGTGTGTGTGTGTGTGTGTGTGTGTGTGTGTGTGTGTGTGTGTGTGCGCGCGTGTGTGTGTGTGTGTGTGTGTGTGTGTGTGTGTGTGTGTGTGTGTGTGTGTGTGTGTGTGAGTGTGTGTGTGTGTGTGTGTGTGTGAGTTCCTATTTGTATGTCTTTGTTTTAAAGTGTATTCCAGTTAACGTATTTGTACGTGTCTGGGTGTTTAGTGCGTTTGCGTGTATGTATATGTGAGAAATTCGATACAGGTATAAACGTATCGATAAATGAACACACACTCTTGCTCTTGTATATTTAGGTTTAAGAGCTTATGATTGGTGCATTGAATGGTTGCATGTGTGAGGGAGTGCGTGAACTTGAGCCAAGCTAAGAGCATTACGAGCTTCACCAACGTCCTGTTGCACTTGCTTTGACTTCCAATTTATGATGTATTCTGATAGAGACACCGGACAGGCAGAACCGGATCCGATACGTTAACCAGAAAGGCTTCAGTGTTCACGACTGATTTTGGGGCCAGTGTCCTTTGGCTAATCAGTCTCTAAGAGAGTACTCAGTTCAGCCATATGCATAGACAGTACATGCAGATGCAAGACTTTGCTATCCAAGTGCGTAGGCGTTAAAAATGATGACGTAAATGTTGATAATGGTTATCAACATGCGAAGATTTTTTCTCAAGCCGGATGAGAAAAGCCCTTTTGTCAAGATGTGAAAAGGCATTTTTGCCAAAATGAGAATTTTTTTTGTCAAAAGGAGAAAAGCTATGTCCGCCATTTTTCTCAAGTTCTGTGCTTCAAATTAACATTATCCCTGTACGAGACAAATTAGAAAGAAATATATTTCATATTTTGTTTGTTTCCTATATCTTTCTTGCTTTCTCTATGGAAAGAAAATATTTTCTCCCATTTTATCCAAGTTTCAGGAGGGATGGTGAGAGAGCCGCTCTGGTTCCTTCATCCATGTAGACGCTGAGAACTGAGTCACATGTCAATAATGTGCAAGCTGGCGGTGCCTGCAGGAAGCACCAAGCCACAAATTAGACGCGCAGGAAATTCTATTTATGTATGGTCAGTAAAAGATGCGATAGATTAAGGAATTTTTTGCAAGGCCAGGAGAAACTGGTTTGATGTACGTACTTGCGGATTAAATACAATATTTTGTATAATTATTTTAAGTAAAATATTCCATAACAATAATAATAATAATCTTTATGTATTTATTATTATTATTATTATCATCATCATCATTATTGTAATAATAATATTATTGTGAAACTTTGCAAAACCCTCATGCTTTAATGAAGGCGAAGAAACGATTCATTACAGATGTACAAATATTATTAAATTAAACCAAATCTTCCGAAGTACCAACATTCTTTATCATGGTACTGTAAACAACGTTTACTGTTTACACCACCTTGATAGAGGATGTAAGGTGATATAAACACTCGGTTTATTAATACATTTACACATGTGATGTCTATTCTTCATTATTATTATTATTATTATTATTATTATTATTATTATTATGAAAGTGAAGGAAAGACCCAATTTATGTTTAAGTGCAATAATATAAAGTGAATTTAATTAAATATATTGGTTTTTATTACACTTATTGGGTCTTTCTTTCACCTTCCTTCAAACACTCAGTCATTGTAGTAAGTTTCTCCATTATTATTATTATTATTATTATTATTATTATTATTATTATTATTATTATTATTATTATTATCAGGGACTTGAAGCGTAGCTATACGGAGCATATGGAATTTCTGAATTTTATTGAATACCCACAGACTGCGACATAGTTTCTTTTTTAAAAAGTCAACATTTATGGTATTGGGTCTCGTACCCTTTGCCTCTAACAACTTAAGGTTGTTGTTAAGGTTTGTTGTTGTTGACAACTTAAGGTTGTTGTTGTTGTTGTTGTTGTAGCCTGATAACTGGTACTACAAATAAATGGTTTGTACTTCTTGATAGATTTGATTTTGAAGCTATAGAATATTATACATTATATTATGTATAATTATTAATATAATTATACATTATATTATGTATAATTATATATGTATATATTATATTATTTACATTCCATATATATATGGGATGTAAACAGGGACAAGGGGCAGTAGACCAACAGTGAATGGGGAACAACCTCCTAGAGAAATAAGTGCAATTTCCAATAGTAGATAGACTAACCCCAGAGGCACACACAAATAGACGTACTCTTTACTGCCCAACGTAAAACTTCTCTTCAAAAGACTCAATAAGACAGTGCTCAGATCATTCCGCATGTGTGGAAGCAATTAGCACTGCCTTGTAGTGAATCTTCCAGCCTTAGAAGCACATTTGGAATCTTTGAGAGATCTAAAGATTTGGTTCGTGGCCCTTACCAAAGCTCCTTTGGAAATGTTCATAATAAACACCAATATAACAAAAGACATCAGTGAAAGACTCCGACGAACTACAATGATGTGAGAAAATGATTCTCTGAGTCATTCCTAACATCTTGGAATCTCTCTGAAGTGTTTCCATGAACATGTGATCATATTTGTGTAACCTGTGTCTGTGTCTATAAATGAGTCCAACAAAGCCTTGAAAACTAAACTAAAATTAGGATTCAACACCTTAAATACCGCTGTGATCCTTGTCGTAAACCACTCGACAGTGGTGTTGTGTGACTCCGTCCAGCTGTTCACTGTAAGACTCCCGGATGGTCATCGTACTGAACTAGTGTTTAGCTTTCAGTTTTAAAGTTATAAACAGTCACGTGCGAATCTCTTCCGAGCGCGCTAATGACCTTTAAGTCATAGAGTTTCCCTCCCGTGTAAAGAGGATTTATTAGCTGGAAACACATTTTTATTGCAATTGTTTTCTAGAATTAGAAAATGGTGGTAATGTGCTAACCAAAACCACACACTAGAAAGTGAAGGGACGACGACGTTTCGGTCCGTCCTGGACCCTTCTCATTACAGCAAACATCTTCCCATATGTCTACTTCCCATCAAACATCCTCCCCATCTTCCACCTGTACAACCCTCAACTGCCCCTTCCCACACCCTCACTATATACCCGCAACCTGTCCTCTTAAAAAGAACGTCGCTGTTGGCCGTTTGCCCGTATGGCCGAATATGGATGTAATTTGAAAATGAAAAAAATGAATATAAATTTGGGATTTTTTTTTTCAATAACAGTAAGTTAAGGGTCCTCTGGTAGGTTAGGTGGGCAGGAAATTGTCATAAAGTTCCAAAACGTTATGAAAAACGTTAATGGAAAGAATCCTCTTCTAAGCTTGCCGAGTAAGCCGGACGACTCAAACAGAAAACGGAACGGTACGTCACTTTTGTGAGTCGATTTCATTTCAAATTACGTCTAAATTTGGCCATAACGTGCATAGGAGCGAAAAGTGCCGTTATTTTTAAGAGAACAGGTTGCTACCCGAACAACCTTCCCCCACCCATGTTGGTCTACATACATTCCTCGTCTCCTTCCTTCCTGCCCACACATGGTCATTCCCTGGGTCTTCTCTCCCTACCCATGCATGCTCTTCACCCATTTCCTCTCTTTTCCTCCCATTTCCCCCATTTCCTCTTGCCCACATCCTCCTCTGTCCAATCAATGTAACCAAAAGGTTGTGCCCACAATGTAAATCTGTTATATGTACATGTATTTTGAAAATAAATTTCAGAATTTATTATTTTAAATGATTATGACATCTATGGACTCTGGGCTGAATATTTCACATCACAAAAGTTCATGGAGGAGGGTCATTGGCGTCGTGGCCTTCTTCAGGGGGGTTGTTAAAGCCACTAAGTCTCCTATCACACCATTACTTCTGCAAAATTTAGTGAGGCTAGCCTGAAGCATCGGACCTCCAAACACACATACAGGCAGACAAATATTTCCTTTTTTTAGATGTAGGGATTATGAAAGGCTGAAATGTGTGTGCAAATAATTAAAAATACTATGCTCTCCTTTTTTTAACATGGGAAATGTTCTGTGCGACTTGCCATGGACGTGTTTGTGATCACTCATACATACACGTGAGTGAAGACGCACTTCCCCTCAAGCGTCGGGAAAATATAGCTGACATCATCTGAGTGACCTCCTAGCGTGACCTCCTAGTGTGACCTCAAACTTGCACAGAGCCAAAGTTCCCGTCTCCAAGTTTGGTCATTACGGCTGTGAGTGGGTCGTTGTATGAGAGTATATCCTCTATTGAGACTATGGTCCAGCTGGCTGCTGGCTGTGTCCCGCACACCCACCATATACATCAACAGTGATCACGGATGTTACAACCTGCGGAGAAGCGACAATTGTAAATTTATTCGATGGACTTAAGCTATAACGGTGCGGTGATGCTGAGAAGGTATGACGAAGCACTGTGATATTGTAATAGTATTAGGCTGTGATGCTGATGCTATTACTGCAACAGAAAGATATGTTAATGGAGCATCACAGAAACTGCGAGATATCCCAACAACATGTTAGGGGGATTCATTAATATTATTAGTATGCCAAAAAGAGGACAGTCACACATGACAACAGAACCAATTGTGTTTCGGTCCTTTCTGATAAGTGTCCAGCAAGGAATAAAGTCTCATCATATTCCTGTACATCTCTGTTATTACTGATGATTGCATATTTTCTACAGAGTTGCTGTTACTTTTGACCTTCATTAGTGTTTATGTGCTTCACTCACAGACTTATAACTAATGCGAACCTCAGACTGCAGTCACTTCTCTGCAACATTTGTAGCTGGTACACTGATCAACACAAAATTTTATTTAGTTGTATCTTTTATCAATATTGTTTGCAACGCTTCGAGCGATATGAGAGACTTTAGCCTACTAATTTATAACTGACAATACATATATAGCAGGTGATCAATTTCTTTTTGTATTAAAAAATATCATATAGCGAAAAATTATTGTAATCATAAAACTAAAAAAAATATAAAAAGTACATTTTAAAACAACTATCATTCAATACTGTATCACACTGTACCTCAGGTGGAAGATAGCAACTACACACACGCGGTCACACTGTACCTCAGGTGGGGGAGAGCAACTACACACACGCGGTCACACTGTACCTCAGGTGGGGGAGAGCAACTACACACACGCGGTCACACTGTACCTCAGGTGGGGGAGAGCAACTACACACACGCGGTCACACTGTACCTCAGGTGGGGGAGAGCAACTACACACACGCGGTCACACTGTACCTCAGGTGGAAGATAGCAACTACACACACGCGGTCACACTGTACCTCAGGTGGGGGAGAGCAACTACACACACGCGGTCACACTGTACCTCAGGTGGGGGAGAGCAACTACACACACGCGGTCACACTGTACCTCAGGTGGGGGAGAGCAACTACACACACGCGGTCACACTGTACCTCAGGT
>NW_027189156.1:702599-772599 GCF_040958095.1 Procambarus clarkii | reverse complement strand
GTATCTTGAGTACCTTGAGTACCATGAGTACCTTCACTACCATGAGTACCTTCAGTACCATGAGTTCCTTGAGTACCATGAGTACCTTGAGTACCTTGAGTACCTTCAGTACCATGAGTACCTTGAGTACCTTGAGTACCTTTAGTACAATGGGTACCTTGAGTACCATAGGGACTAGGGAGCCGGTCGGCCGAGCGGACAGCACGCTGGACTTGTGATCCTGTGGTCCTGGGTTCGATCCCAGGCGCCGCGCAAGAAACAATGGGCAGAGTTTCTTTCACCCTGTTACCTAGCAGTAAAATAGGTACCTGGGTGTTAGTCAGCTGTCACGGGCTGCTTCCTGGGGGTGGAGGCCTGGTCGAGGACCGGGCCGCGGGGACACTAAAAATCGCTCCAAAATCATCTCAAGATAACCTCAAGATAACCATGAGCACCTTGAGTACCTTGAGTACCATGAGCACCTTGAGTACCTTGAGTACCATGAGTATCTTGAGTATCTTGAGTACCTTGAGTACCATGAGTGTCTTGAGTACCTTGAGTACCTTGAGTACCATGAGTACCTTGAGTACCATGAGTACCTTGAGTACCATGAGTATCTCGAGTACCTTTTATACCTTGAGTACCATGAGTACCTTCAGTACCATGAGTACCTTGAATACCTTGAATACCTTGAGTGCCTTGAGTACCATGAGTACCTTGAGTACCATGAGTACCCTGAGTACCTTGAGTACCATGAGTACCCTGAGTACCTTGAGTACCATGAGTGTCTTGAGTACCTTGAGTACCATGAGTACCTTGAGTACCATGAGTGTCTTGAGAACCTTGAGTACCATGAGTATCTTGAGTACCTTGATTACCGTGAGTACCTTCAGTACCTTCAGTACCATGAGTAACTTGAGTACCTTCAGTACCATGAGTACCTTCACTACCTTGAGTACCTTGAGTACCATGAGTACCTTGAGTACCTTGAGTACCTGGCGTGGCTCCGGTGGTAACAGCAATGTTGGTAGTAATATTAATATTGGTACTGTGAAAATCAGATGGACCAATAAGTGGGTTCGAACCCTGGACGTTGTGACTGCAATGCCGCGACTCTCATGGCAAGAGTTATACAATCTGGAAATCAAAATAATCCACATGACGTCTGGAGACCTCTACTATAGCCACATTATACACGCGGTTATGTATGTAACCTATATGTGTATATAGCTATGTGTATAACTGACCTACATGTAAACAGTCCAGGTGTTACACATCCCACCCCCCCCCCCCCCCCCCCCCGCACTCTGGTATAGACAGTAGAGTTCTCTCACCATTGACGCTCCAGCTTCAAGTACCAAAGGAACTCACACTAGCGTGATATTAGTAAGAAAATATATTGGGGCAATGAAGTAATTAACTCTATTACTATTGTGGGTTTATATACATGGACTTGATTTAGTAGACATCCTGTTGTGTCAGTAATGTTTGTCAGTGTGTCAGTCCCAAGTTTGACGCCAGAGACTTGGGCAAAGTTTCACTCAAATTCACACAGAGAGTGGTCTGGGGTGTGGGATGAACATAGGATGGTCGGTGTCACCAGAATTCAAACGAGAACAGCGTGTCGGGGTCACATTCAGACCCCCAAGACGATTTTTGGAACTGCCCGCCACTATACCTACGAAAATATTTTGAAAAAAATAAATGAAAACAGATATTTTTCATAGAAATATATGCAATTATTCATTAGTGTGCGCAGTAATACATCATTCACTTGGATCATCGGAGATGTCAAACCGGACCCTAAATGCTCACGATAACGATGGGTCCAAGAAGTAAATAACTGGAACAAAACTGACACATTAAACCCGACTTCTAACTTCAGAAGATCTAAGTGAATGAAATATTCCTTCATTAGGTGATCGGGTTGCCAAGATAGCCTCTGGCTATTTAAAAATATTCCAAAAGTCTTCCAATTAGTTCATTGTGTTAAATAGTTTCGTTCTATTTTCCCTTAGCAGCAGGAAATGAAACCATTCATCAAGCACAATCATTCCCAACAATCAGGAATATGATGAATGTACATAGAGGCGTAAATGTAACTCATCTCTGTATGATTAACCTTCACTGACTCCGAAACTTTGCTAATATTGCTTAAGAGGCACAACATCTGTTGTGTTTGTGTGAATGTTTACTCACCTAGTTGTATTTACCTAGGGTTGAGCTCTGCTCTTTCCGCCCGCCTCTCAACTGTCAGTCAATCAACTGTAACTAACTACTAACTAATTTTTTTCCACACACACAAACACCGAGGAAGCAGCTCCGTAACAGCTGTCTAACTCCCAGGTACCTATTCACTGTGAGGTAACTGAAGCATCAGGGTGAAAGAAACTTTGGCCATTTGTTTCTGCCTGGTCCGGGAATCGAGCCCGGGCCACAGAATTACGAGTCCTGCGAGCTGTTAACTCAGCTACTAGACCCCTGATAGTGTGTGCGTGTGTGTGTGTGTATGTGTGTGTTTGTGTGTGTCTGTGTGTGTGTGTGTGTGTGTGTGTGTTTGTGTATATGTGTGTGTGTGTGTGTGTGTGTATGTGTGTATGTGTGTGTGTGTGTGTGTGTGTGTGTGTGTGTGTGTGTGTGTGTGTGTGTGTGTGTGTGTGTGTGTGTACTCACCTATTTGTGTTTGCAGGATCGAGCATTGACTCTTGGATCCCGATTTTCCAGCTATCGGTTGTTTACAGCAATGACTCCCGTCACATTTCTCTATCATATCTAGTTTTAAAATTATGAATAGTGTTTGCTTCCACAACCTGCTCCTTAAGTGCATTCCATTTTCCCACTACTCTCACGCTAAAAGAAAACTTCCTAACATCTCTGTGACTCATCTGAGTTTCCAGCTTCCAAACAAGTGCCCTCGTTCTGTTACTATTCCGTGAGGTCTGTTTTCACCTAGTTGTTTTCACCTAATTGTGTTTGCGGAGAATGAGCTTTGCTCTTTGGGCCCGCTTCTCAACTGTCAATTAACTGTTTACTAACTACTTTTTTTTTCCACACCACACACACACACACACACACACACACACACACACACACACACACACACACACACACACTAGCCCACAGAATGAGAGCGAAGCTGCTGATCATGGGGGACCTAAATCATGGAGAGATAAATTGGGAATCAAGGAATCTCCATGGATGGGACGAAACGTGGGGAGCAATATTAGTAGATGTTATAGACAGGAATTTCCTAACACAACATGTGAAGGAAGTCACAAGGGAAAGAGGAGGAGATGCACCGAGCCTATTAGACCTGATTTTCACCCAGAACGTAGAAGATATCAAGAATTTAGAGCATGAAATACCTCTAGGGGCCAGTGACTATTGTGTCCTAGTCTTTGACTACATGATGGAATTCAAACTTATGACCATGGGACAAGAGATCTGGGAAAGGAGAGTTGACTACAGGAAAGGGGACTATAAGAGGATAAGGGACTATCTGGGTGAAGTGCAGTGGGAGGAAGAAATTAGAGGAAAAACAGTCCAACATATGATTGACCTAGTCATACAGAAATGCCAGGAGGCCGAAGAGAGATTTATACCAACAGTAAAGGGAAAAAATAAGAAGGAATATAATAACCCATGATTTAATAGACAGTGTCAGGAAGCAAAAATGGCCAGCAGGCGGGAGTGGAGGAAGTACAGAAGACAAAGGACAGAGGACAACAGGATCAGATACAACAGAGCTAGGAACGATTACATTAACATAAGACTAACATCGGAAAGGGACTATGAGAACGATATTGCAATCAAAGCGAAAAAACACCCTAAGTTACTACACAGTCATATAAGAAGAAGAATGTCGGTGAACGACCAAGTGACAAGACTAAGGAAGACAGAGGGGGCATATACTGAAAGTGACAAGGAAATCTGCGAGGCACTGAATGCCAGTTTCCATGGAGTGTTCACTACCGAGCCTGAGCAACTCCCATTGTTAGAAGGGGTTACCCTAGATGAAAGACTATCAGATATAGAGGTGACAGCAGAGGAGGTAATGAAACAGTTGACAACTCTAGATGCAACTAAAGCAGTTGGACCAGACAAAGTATCACCGTGGATACTAAAAGAAGCAGCGCAGGCCCTCAGCGTGCCTCTGGCAATGATCTTTAATGAGTCACTTATGGCGGGAGAATTGCCCAGTTGCTGGAAGAAGGCAAATGTCGTGCCGATCTTCAAGAAAAGTGATAAGGAGGAGGCACTTAACTATAGACCTGTATCACTGACAAGCATCCCCTGTAAAATACTGGAAAGAATAATTAGGCTACGACTGGTTGCACACCTGGAGAACATTAGGTTTGTGAACAAACATCAACATGGGTTCTGGACAGAGAAATCGTGCCTAACAAACCTTCTGGAATTCTATGATAAAATAACGAGGATAAGACAGGACAGAGATGGTTGGGCAGACGGCATATTTCTGGACTGCCAAAAAGCCTTTGATACAGTACCGCACATGAGACTGCAGTTCAAGCTCGAGAGGCAGGCGGGGGTGGAGGGAAAGGTCCTAGCATGGATAAGGAACTACCTAACAGGAAGGAGCCAAAGAGTTACGGTAAGGGGCGAGAAGTCGGACTGGCGAACAGTAACAAGTGGAGTACCACAAGGATCGGTGCTGGGACCAATTCTATTTCTTGTATATGTTAACGACATGTTTACAGGCGTAGAGTCCTACATGTCGATGTTTGCGGATGACGCAAAGTTGATGAGAAGAGTTGTGACAGATGAGGATTGCAGGATCCTCCAAGAGGACCTGAACAGGTTGCAGAGATGGTCAGAGAAATGGCTACTGGAATTCAACACGAGCAAATGTAAAGTTATGGAAATGGGACTAAAAGATAGGAGACCAAAAGGACAGTACACATTGAAGGGGAACAGCCTACCTGTGACGACGCGCGAAAGAGACCTAGGGGTGGACATAACACCTAATCTATCTCCTGAGGCACATATAAATAGGATAACGACAGCAGCGTACTCTACACTGGCAAAAGTTAGAACATCATTCAGAAACCTAAGTAAGGAGGCATTTAGGGCGCTTTACACTGCCTACGTGAGGCCAGTCTTAGAGTATGCCGCCTCATCATGGAGTCCCCATCTGAAAAAGCATATAATGAAACTGGAAAAGGTTCAGAGGTTTGCAACGAGACTCGTCCCAGAGCTACGAGGGATGGGGTATGAGGAGCGCCTGAGGGAACTGTGCCTTACGACACTAGAAAGAAGATTGGAGAGGGGGGACATGATAGGAACTTATAAGATACTCAGAGAGATTGACAGAGTGGACATAGACGAAATGTTCACACGGAATAGTAACAGAACGAGGGGACATGGATGGAAGCTTGAAACTCAGATGAGTCACAGAGATGTTAGGAAGTTTTCTTTTAGCGTGAGAGTAGTGGGAAAATGGAATGCACTTCAGGAACAGGTTGTGGAAGCAAATACTATTCATAATTTTAAAACCAGGTATGATAGGGAAATGGGACAGGAGTCATTGCTGTAAACAACCGATGCTCGAAAGGCGGGATCCAAGAGTCAATGCTCGATACTGCAGACACAACTAGGTGAGTACAACTAGGTGAGTACACACACACACACACACACACACACAGCTACTCCAAAAAGTCCAATGGTATGCCACTAGACTAGTCCCAGAACTAAGAGGCATGAGTTACGAGGAAAGGCTGCGGGAAATGCACCTTACGACACTGGAAGACAGAAGAGTAAGGGGAGACATGATCACAACCTACAAAATCCTCAGAGGAATTGACCGGGTAAACAAGGATAAACTATTCAACACTGGTGGGACGCGAACAAGGGGACACAGGTGGAAACTGAGTACCCACATGAATCACAGAGACGTTAGAAGGAACTTTTTCAGTGTCAGAGTAGTTAACGGATGGAATGCATTAGGCAGTGATGTGGTGGAGGCTGACTCCATACACAGTTTTAAATGTAGATATTATAGAGCCCAGTAGGCTCAGGAATCTCTACACCAGTTGATTGACAGTTGAGAGGCGGGACCAAAGAGCCAAAGCTCAACCCCAGCAAGCACAAATAGGTGAGTAGAAATAGGTGAGTACACACACACACACATACACACACACACACACACACACACACACACACATATAACGGGAAGCAGCCAGGGAGATCAAACAAAGGAATTGCTAACCCAAGTTCTGGAGGAATTCAGGAGGGAGATGAATGAAATGAAGATTACAATTAACAATCTGCAAAGCGAGCTAGCATCAGCAAGAGAGGAGATCATATCTCTCACAGAGAAAAATAAAGAGACCGAGCATCAGATTATCATCCAAAGGGAAGGTGGGAATGTTACATTGGAAGGAAATGCCTCTGTACCTGATACATTTGCGGATATACTGAAAAAGAGCTCAAAAGCAATGGACATAGTGAGGGAGGTAGCGATGCAAGCAGCTACGTCACAGGAAGCAGCAAGGTGCACCACTCAGCTGCTGGAGAGGAAAAGATCAGTGGTAGTTGTAGGCATCAAAGAACAGGAAGGATCCAACAGGCAAGAATGGAATGGCAAGGATAGAGAGGCAGTACATGGGTTACTGAAGGGGTTACAGATGGAAGGGGCTGTACATAACATAGAGAAGGTTTTCAGGTTGGACTGGTACAACAAGGACAGAAACCGACTTGTAAAGGTGGTGTTTACAAACGAAACCACGAAGGAGGACATTCTCGAAAGGAAGAGTCGTCTGCAGCTTATGGAGGGATACAAGAAAGTATTCCTGCAGAGGGACAGGACGAAGGAGGAGAGAGCCAGGGCAGCAGAGGCAAGGAGGAAGCGCAGGGAGAGAGGAGCAAACCAGGAAATCACAGCCCTCAACACAACAGACCCAGAGACAAGAGGAGAACCCAAAACCAGCATCCCAGCAACACCAGAGGGGGGGGGGGCAACACCACCACCCCCCTCTGCATAGAAACCCTCCCTTCCCCTCACCCTACCTGCCCCCACCCAAAACCCCATTCTGACCCTGACACCCCTTCCCCATTCCCATCATGTCCCCCCTCCCACCTTTTTCCCCCTGTCCCCCCTCCCCCTTCATCCCATACCCTCCCTATCCCTCCTCCCCCCTCACTGCGTATCCTCCATGTCCACCCTACCTCCTTAACCCACACCCTACCTGTCCCCCCTTCCCTTAAACCCCCACCCCCCACCCCAAAATCCTCTGAGACCCTGCAAACCACCTCACAGATCCTCTCACCCATGGAACAGCTTCCCACACCAGCAGAATGCTTGCCAAGAAAGGGACATGAATATGAACAGAAGAAAGTGAGCTTCAAGGCGATGCACACTAACATAGATGGGATTTCAAATAAAACAAGTGAACTTGGAGAATGGGCACTAGAAGAAAACCCAGACATAATAGCACTCACAGAAACAAAGTTAACGAAAATCATAACAAACGCAGTGTTTCCACAGAGCTACTATGTAGTGAGGAAAGAGAGAGAAGGGAGAGGAGGAGGTGGTGTAGCTCTGCTACTAAGAGAAGGTTGGAGTTTCGAAGAGATGGTAATTCAGAACTGTGAAGGTTTCAGTGACTACATTTCAGGCACCATAGCAACTGGAGGACAGAAAATTATAATAGTAGTCATATATAACCCCCCACCAAATGACAGAAGACCCAGACAGGAATATGATAGAAACAACTTGGCCACCATCAATATACTAGAGAGAGCAGCTTCTGTGGCTAGCAGGAACGGATCCAGACTTCTAATCATGGGAGACTTCAACCATGGGAAGATAGATTGGGGGAACAGAGACCCACATGGAGGCCCAGACTCATGGAGAGATAAGCTGCTGGATGTGGCAACAAGAAACTTTCTAAGTCAACACGTCAAGGGACCGACAAGAATGAGAGGAGGGGATGAACCAGCCTTGCTTGATCTGATATTTACCCTAAATGAGTCGGATATAAGGGAAGTTAAGTTGGAAGCCCCCTTGGTAATGAGTGATCATAGTGTATTGAGCTTTGAGTACCTGGTTGAGCTGGGAATTATCACCCCCAAAAAAACACTGGGAACCAAAGGGCTGGCGTACCGAAAGGGAAACTATGAGGAAATGAATAAATTCCTATGGGATATACATTAGGACACAGAACTCGGAACCAAGTCCGTACAAGACATGATGGACTATGTCACCCAAAAATGTCAGGAGGCTGTAAGCAGGTTTGTCCCATCCCGACAGGATAAAACAGAGAAGCAAAGGAAGAATCCGTGGTTTAATAAGGAATGTATGAAAGCAAAGGAGCAGAACAAAAGGGCATGGAGGAACTTCCGTAATAACAGAACACCAGAAAGTAGAGAGAGATACCAGAGAACCAGGAACGAGTATGTCAGTGTGAGAAGAGCAGCTGAGAAAATGTATGAAAATGATATAGCTAATAAAGCCAAGACCGAACCCAAGCTACTACACAGTCACATCAGGAGGAAGACAACAGTGAAGGAACAGGTGAGGAAACTTAGGGTGGGCGAGGACAGGTACACAGAGAATGACAAAGAGGTGTGTGAAGAACTCAATGAAAGGTTCCAGGAGGTCTTTACAATAGAACAGGGAGATGTCGCGGCGCTAGAAGAGGTGGCAGCAAACCAGGTGACCTTGGATAGGTTCGAAATTACAAGAGATGAGGTCAAGAAGCACCTATTGGAGCTGGATGTGAGAAAAGCTGTTGGGCCGGATGGAATCTCGCCATGGGTATTAAAAGAGTGTGCAGGAGCACTTTGCTTACCACTCTTCATAGTGTATAGTAGGTCACTGGAAACGGGGGACCTGCCAGAAATATGGAAGACTGCTAATGTAGTACCAATATACAAAAAGGGTGACAGACAAGAGGCACTGAACTACAGGCCAGTATCCTTAACTTGTATACCATGCAAGGTGATGGAGAAGATTGTGAGAAAAAACCTAGTAACACATCTGGAGAGAAGAGACTTCGTGACAACCCATCAACATGGGTTCAGGGAGGGTAAATCTTGCCTTACAGGATTGATAGAATTCTACGATCAGGTGACAAAGATTAAACAAGAAAGAGAAGGGTGGGCGGACTGCATTTTTTTGGACTGTCGGAAAGCCTTTAACACAGTACCCCATAAAAGGTTGATGCATAAGCTAGAGAAACAGGCAGGAGTAACTGGTAGGGCGCTCCAGTGGATAAGGGAGTACCTAAACAATAGGAAGCAGAGAGTTACAGTGAGGGGTGAGACCTCAGACTGGCGTGAAGTCACCAGTGGAGTCCCACAGGGCTCTGTACTTGGACCTATCCTGTTTCTGATATACGTAAATGATCTCCCAGAGGGTATAGACTCATTCCTCTCAATGTTTGCTGACGACGCCAAAATTATGAGAAGGATTAAGACAGAGGAGGACATCTTGAGTCTTCAAGAAGACCTGGACAAGCTGCAGGAATGGTCGAACAAATGGCTGTTAGAGTTTAATCCAAGCAAATGTAATGTAATGAAGATAGGGGTAGGAAGCAGGAGACCAGATACAAGGTATCACTTGGGAGATGAAATACTTCAAGAGTCCGAGAGAGAGAAAGACCTGGGGGTTGATATCACGCCAGACCTGTCCCCTGAAGCTCATATCAAGAGGATAACAGCAGCAGCATATGCCAGGTTGGCTAACATAAGAACGGCCTTTAGAAACTTGTGTAAGGAATCTTTCAGAACATTATATACCTCATATGTCAGACCAATCCTGGAGTATGCGGCACCAGCATGGAGTCCATATCTAGTCAAGCATAAGACTAAAATGGAAAAGGTTCAAAGGTTTGCCACCAGACTAGTACCCGAGCTGAGAGGTATGAGCTACGAGGAGAGACTACGGGAATTAAACCTCACTTCGTTGGAAGACAGAAGAGTTAGGGGGGACATGATCACCACATTCAAGATCCTCAAGGGAATTGACAGGGTTGATAAAGACAGGCTGTTTAACACAAGGAGCACATGCACTAGGGGACACAGGTGGAAACAGAGTGCCCAAATGAGCCACAGAGATATTAGAAAGAACTTTTTTAGTGTCAGAGTGGTTGACAAATGGAATGCATTAGGAAGTGATGTGGTGGAGGCTGACTCCATACACAGTTTCAAGTGTAGATATGATAGAGCCCAATAGGCTCAGGAACCTGTACACCTGTTGATTGACAGTTGAGAGGCGGAACCAAAGAGCCAGAGCTCAACCCCCGCAAGCACAACTAGGTGAGTACACACACACACACACACACACACACACACACACACACACACCAGGAAGCAGCCCGTGACAGCTGACTAACTCCCAAGTACTTATTTACTGCTAGGTAACAGGGGCATTCAGGGTGAAAGAAACTTTGACCATTTGTTTCTGCCTGGTGTGGGAATCGAACCCGCGCCACAGAATTACGAGTCCTGCGCGCTATCCACCAGGCTACCAGGCCCCTTGTGTGTGTGTGTGTGTGTGTACTCACCTAGTTGTGCTTGTGGGGGGTTGAGCTCTGGCTCTTTGGTCCCGCCTCTTAACCGTCAATCAACAGGTGTACAGGTTCCTGAGCCTATTGGTCTCTATCTTATCTACACTTGAAACTGTGTATGGAGTCAGCCTCCACCACATCGCTTCCTAATGCATTCCATTTGTCAATCACTCTGACACTAAAAAAGTTCTTTCTAATATCTCTGTGGCTCATTTGGGCACTCAGTTTCCACCTGTGTTCCTTAGTGCATGTGCCCCTTGTGTTAAACAGCCTGTCTCTATCAACCCTGTCGATTCCCTTGAGAATCTTGAATGTGGTGATCATGTCCCCCCTAACTCTTCTGTCTTCCAACGAAGTGAGGTTCAATTCCCGTAGTCTCTCTTCGAAGCTCATACCTCTCAGCTCGGGTACTAGTCTGGTGGCAAATCTTTGAACCTTTTCTAGTTTAGTCTAGTTCCAGTTTGTGTGTGTGTGTGTGTGTGTGTGTGTGTGTGTGTGTGTGTGTGTGTGTGTGTGTGTGTGTGTACTCACCTAGTTGTACTCACCTAGTTGTGTCTGCAGGATCGAGCATTGACTCTTGGATTCCGCCTTTCGAGAATCGGTTGTTTACAGCAATGACTCCTGTCCCATTTCCCTATCATTCCTGGTTTTAAAATTATGAATAGTATTTGCTTCCACAACCTGTTCCTTAAGTGCATTCCATTTTCCCACTACTCTCACGCTAAAAGAAAACTTCCTAACATCTCTGTGACTCATCTGAGTTTCAAGCTTCCATCCATGTCCCCTCGTTCTGTTATTATTCCGTGTGAACATTTCGTCTATGTCCACTCTGTCAATCCCTCTGAGTATCTTATACTTTCCTATCATGTCCCCCCTCTCCAATCTTCTTTCTAGTGTCGTAAGGCACAGTTCCCTCAGGCGCTCCTCATACCCCATCCCTCGTAGCTCTGGGACGAGTCTCGTTGCAAACCTCTGAACCTTTTTCAGTTTCATTATATGCTTCTTCAGATGGGGACTCCATGATGAGGCTGCATACTCTAAGACTGGCCTCACGTAGGCAGTATAACGCGCCCTAAATGCCTCCTTACTTAGGTTTCTGAATGATGTTCTAACTTTTGCCAGTGTAGAGTATGCTGCTGTCGTTATCCTATTTATATGTGCCTCAGGAGATAGATTAGGTGTTACGTTCACCCCCAGGTCTCTTTCACGCGTCGTTACAGGTAGGCTGTTCCCCTTCATTGTGTACTGTCCCTTTGGTCTCCTATCTCCTAGTCTCATTTCCATAACTTGTGTGTGTGTGTGTGTGTGTGTGTGTGTGTGTGTGTGTGTGTGTGTGTGTGTGTGTGTGTGTGTGTGTGTGTGTGTGTGTGTGTGTACTCACCTAATCACCTAATTGCACTCACCTAATTGTGCTTGCGGGGGTTGAGCTCTGGCTCTTTGGTCCCGCCTTTCAACCGTATGTGTGTGTGTGTGTGTGTGAATGTATTTACTATTTGAGTCTGCATAATCGAGCTATTAGATCTTGGACCCGGCTTTCTAAACAATCTATTTTTCTACTATTATATCTACTATTATATCTGAGGTACGCCACCAGACTAGTCCCAGAAGAGGGTGGTATGTGCTACGAGATATGGCTATGGGAGCTAAACCTCACGTCCCAGGAAGGCAGTAGAGTGAGGGGAGACATGATAACTACCTACAAAATTATCAGCGAAGACTGAGAAATTGACAGGGTGGTCAAAGACAAACTATTTAGCACTGGTGGAACACGGATAAGGGGCCACAGGTGGAAACTTAGTACTCAGATGAGCCACAGAGACATTATAATTTTTTTCCAGTGTTAGAGCAGTTAACAAATGGAATGCATTAGGCAGTGATATGGTGGAGGCTGACTTCATACACAGTTTCAAATGTAGATATAAGAGAGCCCAGTAGACTCAGGAATCTGTACACCAGTTGATTGACAGTTGAGAGGCGGGACCAAAGATCCATAACTCATCCCCCGCAAGCACAATTAGGTGAGTACACCCCCCCTCCCCCAGGAAGCTGGCTGTAGCAGCTGTCTAACCCCCAGGTACCAGTTTACTGATAGGTGAACAGGTCAATCAGGGTTAAAGAAACTCTGCAATTTGTTTCAGCTTCCACCGGGAATCGAACCAGGGCCATTGGGACTACGACCCCCATCCGCTGTCCATTCATCCGCGAGGCCCTATAATGTGTGTGTGTGTGTGTGTGTGTGTGTGTGTGTGTGTGTGTGTGTGTTTGTGTGTGTGTGTGTGTGTGTGTGTGTGTGTGTGTGTGTGTGTGTGTGTGTGTGGCACCTATTTGTACTCACCTATTTGTACTCACCTATTTGTGCTTGCGGGGGTTAAGCTTTGGATCTTTGCTCCCTCCTCTCAACTGTCAATCAACTGATGTGCAGGTTCCTGAGCCTATGGGGGTTCTATCATATTTACACATGAAACTGTGTATGGAGTTTGACATACTCACTCTGACACTAAAAACGTTCTTTCTAATATCTCTGTGGCTCATTTGGGCACTCAGTTTCCACCTGTGTCCCCTAGTGCGTGTTCCCCTTGTGTTAAATAACATGTCCTTATCTACCCTATCAATTCCTTTGAGAATATTGTATGTGCTGATCATGTTCCCCCTAACTCTTCAGTCTTCAAGCGGCGAGAGGTTTATTTCCTTAGTCTCTCCTCGTAGCTCATACCTCTCTGCTCGCGTACTAGTCTGGTGGCAAACCTTTGAATCTTCTCCAGTTTAGTCTAATGCTTGACTAGATATGGACTCCATGCTGGGGCCGCATACTCCAAGATTGACCCGACATATGTGGTATACAAAGTTCTGAATGATTCCATACACAAGTTTCTAATGGCCGTTCATATGTGGGCAAACCAGGCATATGCCGCTGATGTTATCCTCTTGATATGGGCTGCAGGGGACAGGTCTGGCGTGATATCAACCTCCAGGTCTTTCTCTCTCTCGGACTCTTAAAGAATTTCATCTCTCAAAGGATACCCTGTACCTGGCATCCTGCTCCCTACACCAATCTTCATTACATTACATTTGCTTGGGTTAAACTCAATCTATAATGTAATCTATAATCTATAAATCATTTATAAACTCAATCTATAAATGTAATGTAATCTTCATTACATTACATTTAACTTGGGTTAAACAACCATTTGTTCGACCATTCCTTCAGTTTGTCTAGGTCTTTTTTAAGCCTCAAGCAGTCTTCCTCTGTTTTAATCCTTCTCATAATTTTGGCGTCGTCAGCAAACATTGAGAAGAATGACTCTACACCTTCCGGGAGATCATTTACGTATATCAGAAACAGGATAGGACCGAGTACAGAGCCCTGTGGGACTCCACTGGTGACTTCACGCCAATATGAGGTCTCACCCCTCACTGTAACTCCTGTTGCTTAGGTATGAGTGTGTGTGTGTGTGTGTGTGTGTGTGTGTGTGTGTTTGTGTGTGTGTGTGTGTGTGTGTGTGTGTGTGTGTGTGTGTGTGTGTGTGTGTGTGTGTGTGTGTACTCACCTAGTTGTACTCACCTTGTTGTGTTTGCGGGGGTTGAGCTCTGGCTCTTTGGTCCCGCCTCTCAACCGTCAATCAACAGGTGTACAGATTCCTGAGCCTATCGGGCTCTGTCATATCTACACTTGAAACTGTGTATGGAGTCAGCCTCCACCACATCACCCCCTAATGCATTCCATTTGTCGACCACTCTGACACTAAAAAAGTTCTTTCTAATATCTCTGTGGCTCATTTGGGCCCTCAGTTTCCACCTGTGTCCCCTTGTGCGTGTTCCCCTTGTGTTAAATAGACTGTCTTTATCTACCCTATCAATTCCCTTCAGAATCTTGAATGTGGTGATCATGTCCCCCCTAACTATTCTGTCTTCCAGCGAAGTGAGGTTTAATTCCCGTAGTCTCTCCTCGTAGCTCATACCTCTCAGTTCGGGTACTAGTCTGGTGGCATACCTTTGAACCTTTTGCAGTTTAGTCTTATCCTTGACTAGATATGGACTCCATGCTGGGGCTGCATACTCCAGGATTGGCCTGACATATGTGGTATACAAAGTTCTGAATGATTCTTTACACAAATTTCTGAATGCCGTTCGTATGTTGGCCAGCCTGGCATATGCCGCTGATGTTATCCGCTTGATATGTGCTGCAGGAGACAGGTCTGGCGTGATATCAACCCCCAAGTCTTTTTCCTTCTCTGACTCCTGAAGAATTTCCTCTCCCTGATGATACCTTGTATCTGGCCTCCTGCTCCCTACACCTATCTTCATTACATTACATTTGGTTGGGTTAAACTCTAACAACCATTTGTTCGACCATTCCTTCAGCTTGTCTAGGTCTTCTTGAAGCCTCAAACAGTCCTCTTCTGTTTTAATCCTTCTCATAATTTTAGCATCGTCCGCAAACATTGAGAGAAATGCATCGATACCCTCCGGGAGATCATTTACATATATCAGAAACAAGATAGGACCGAGTACAGAGCCCTGTGGGACTCCACTGGTGACTTCACGCCAATCGGAGGTCTCACCCCTCACCGTAACTCTCTGCTTCCTATTGCTTAGATACTCCATTATCCACTGGAGCACCTTACCAGCAACACCTGCCTGTCTCTCCAGCTTATGTACCAGCCTCTTATGCGGTACTGTGTCAAAGGCTTTCCGACAATCCAAGAAAATGCAGTCCGCCCAGCCCTCTCTTTCTTGCTTAATCTGTGTCACCTGATCGTAGAATTGTATCAAGCCTGTAAGGCAAGATTTACCCTCCCTGAATCCATGTTGGCGATTTGTCACGAAGTCCCTTCTCTCCAGATGTGTTACCAGGTTTTTTCTCACGATCTTCTCCATCACCTTGAATGGTATACAAGTCAAGGACACTGGCCTGTAGTTCAGTGCCTCTTGTCTGTCGCCCTTTTTGTATATTGGGACCACATTCGCCGTCTTCCATATTTCTGGTAGGTCTCCCGTCTCTAGTGACTTACTATACACTATGGAGAGTGGCAAGCAAAGTGCCTCTGCACACTCTTTCAGTACCCATGGTGAGATCCCATCTGGACCAACAGCCTTTCTAACATCCAGATCCAGCAGGTGTCTCTTGACCTCCTCTCTCGTAATTTCGAACTCCTCCAAGGCCGCCTGGTTTACCTCCCTTTCTCCTAGCACAGTGACCTCACCCTTTTCTATTGTGAAGACCTCCTGGAACCTCTTGTTGAGTTCCTCACACACCTCTCTGTCATTCTCTGTATACCTGTCCTCGCCTGTTCTAAGTTTCAATACCTGTTCTTTCACTGTTGTTTTCCTTCTGATGTGACTGTGGAGTAGCTTTGGTTCGGTCTTGGCTTTGTTTGCTATATCATTTTCAATTTTTTTCTCTGCTTCTCTTCTCACCCTGACGTACTCATTCCTGGTTCTCTGGTATCTCCCTCTGCTTTCTGGTGTTCTGTTATTCCGGAAGTTCCTCCACGCCTTTTTGTTCAGTTTCTTCGCTTCCATACATGCCTTATTATACCATGGATTCTTCTGTTGCTTCTTGGATTTTTCCCTTTGGGCCGGGATGAACCTGTTTACTGCCTCCTGACACTTTTGGGTAACATAGTCCATCATACCCTGTACAGACTTGTCTCTGAGGTCTGTGTCCCAAGGTATTTCACTTAGGAAACTTCTCATCTGTTCATAATTCCCATTTCGGTATGCCAGCCTTTTGATTCCTAGTTCTTTTTGGGGGGAGATAAGTCCTAGCTCTACCAGGTACTCAAAGTTCAATACACTGTGGTCACTCATTCCCAAGGGCGCTTCCATCTTAACTTCCCTTATATCCCATTCATTTAGGGTAAATATCAAATCAAGCATTGCTGGTTAATCTTCTCCTCTCATTCTTGTTGGTTCTTTGGTGTGCTGGCTTAGAAAGTTTCTTGTTGCCACGTCCAGCAGCTTAGCTCTCCATGTTTCTGGTCCTCCATGCGGGTCTCTGTTCTTCCAATCTATCTTCCCATGGTTGAAGTCTCCCATAATTAGTAGTCCAGATTCATTCTTGCTAGCAACAGAAGCTGCTCTTTCTATTATGTTAATGGTGGCCATGTTGTTTCTATCATATTCCTGTGTAGGTCTTCTGTCATTTGGTGGTTGATTATATATGACTGCGACTATAATTTTTTTCCCTCCATTTGTTACAGTACCTGCTATGTAGTCACTGAAACCTTCACAGCCCTGAATATCCATCTCCTCAAAATCCCACCCTTTTCTTACCAGCAGAGCTACACCACCCCCACCTTTTCCTTCCCTCTCTTTCCTCATAACATAATAGTCCTGTGGGAACACTGCATTTGTTATCGTTTTCGTGATCTTTGTTTCTGTGAGGGCTATTATGTCTGGGTTTTCCTCTAGTACCAGTTCTCCAAGCTCATTTGCTTTATTTGTAATTCCATCTATGTTAGTGTACATCGCTTTGAGGCTCACTTTCTTCTGTCCCTTCTCAAATCGCCTCCTTGGTGAGCGTTCTGCTGGTGGGGGAGGCTGTTTCATGGGTGTGAGGACCTGTGAGGTGGATAACAGGGTCTCAGAGGATACTGGGATGAGGGGCGGGGGATCCAGTGAAGGGGGAGGGACAGGGAGGGTATGGGGTGAAAGGGGAGGGAGGACGGGAAGGAAAGGGGGGGGAGGGAGGACTCGGGAGGAGGGGAGGGGTAGAAGGGTGGGGATTGGGTGTGGGGGGAGGGAGATTTGGCTGAACATTTGAGTGGGGGCAGGGAGGGTTTGGGGTAGGGGGGTTTTCTATGCAGAGGAGGGAGGCGGGGTTGTCCTCCCTTCTGGTGTTACTGGGTAGCTGGTTGTGGGTTCCCCCTCGCCTCTGGGGGTGTTGTGTTGGGAGCTGTGACTTCCTGGTTTTCCCCTTTCGCCCTGCGCCTCTTCCTTGCTTCTGCCACTACGGCTCTCTCCTCCCTTGTCATGTCTCTCTGGAGGAATACATTTTTTAATTTTCCCACGTTTTTCAGGGAGCTCTTCCTTGATAGGATCTTCTCCTTTGTGTTCTCGTTTGCAAACGCTATCTGTATCATTCGGTCTCGGTCATTGTTGTACCAGCCTAGCCTGAAAACCTTCTCAATGCTATGCTCAGCCCCTTCCATGTCTAGTGCCTTTAGTACTTCATTCACTGCTGCTTTGTCCTTGTCATTCCACTCTGTCCTATTAGATCCTTCCTGCTCCTTAATACCCACAGCAACCACTGATCTGTTCCTTTCCAGCAGTTGGCTAGTGGAGCGTGCCGCCTCCTGCGAGGTGGCTGCTTTCATGGCCACCTCCATCACTGCAGTCATTACTTCTGAGTTATTTTTTTTTAGTATTTCCGCAAATGTTGCTTTTATTGTGGCATTCTCATCCAGAAAACTATCACCACCTTCTCCCTGGGTGGTTTTCTGATTCTCAGCCTCGATACCATTCTCTTTGAGGGCTCTAATCTCCTCCTTTGCTGCTGTCAGCTCTCTTTTCAGGTTGCTTATTTCGTTCTTCATTTCCTGCATCATTTCTTGCATCTCACTCTTGATGTCCTCCAGAAACTGGGCGAACATTTCCTTCATCTCGTCACCTTGGCTCTTTCCTGTTCCCCTGGGACCTCTGGCTGCCATGCTTGACCCTGTTGGGATGGGGGAGGGAGAGAGAGAGAGAGAGGAAGAGAGAGAGAAAGAGAGAGAGAGAAAGGGAGTGATAAAGGGAGAGATAAATGGGTGGGTGGGGGGTATCCGACCCTTCCACTGAAGTGAGAAGAAAGTAGAAGGGGAGGGGGGGGGGAGGAGATGGAAAGAGAGGCGGGAGGGAGAGAGAGGAGAGGGAGAGAGATGGAGAGGGAGAGAGTGGGTGACAGAGAGAGCGGGTGAGGGAGAGAGCGGGTGAGGGAGAGAGCGGGTGAGGGAGAGAGGGGGGGGGAGGTGTGTGTGTGTGTGTGTGTGTGTGTGGGCAGAGAGGGAGGGGGAAGGAAAGAGAGGGAGGGAGAGGGTGAGGGAGGGGGAAGGAAAGAGAGGGAGGGAGGGAGAGAGAGAGAGAGAGAGAGAGAGAGAGAGAGAGAGAGAGAGAGAGAGAGAGAGAGAGAGAGAGAGAGAGAGAGAGAGAGAGAGAGAGCAGGAGAGAGAGAGAGCAGGAGAGAGATAGTGGGAGTGGGAGAGAGGGAGTGGGAGAGAGGGAGAGTGGGGAGGGGAAGAGTGTGTGTATGGGCAATGCGGGGGACTGGGGGTGGGGGGGGGGCGGAGATGGTAACTAAGTCAGGTCAGGTCAGATGGTGGGGTCAAGAGGGGGGGGGGGTTAGTAAGGTCCTATCCAAGGTGTTACTGCCTTTTCCCCTGACTGAACAATTGTGTGTGTGTGTGTGTGTGCACGTGTGTTTACTAGTTGTGTTTTTACGGGGGTTGAGCTTTGCTCTTTCGGCCCGCCTCTCAACTGTCAATCAACTGTTTACTATTTTTTTTTTTTTTTTTTTTTTTTTCTCCACACCACACACACACCCCAGGAAGCAGCCCGTGACAGCTGACTAACTCCCAGGTACCTATTTACTGCTAGGTAACAGGGGCACTTAGGGTGAAAGAAACTTTGCCCATTTGTTTCTGCCTCGTGCGGGAATCGAACCCGCGCCACAGAATTACGAGTCCTGCGCGCTATCCACCAGGCTACGAGGCCCCTCACACGTGTGTGTGTGTCTGTTTTAGCGTGTGCACACTTGTGTGCGTGGATACGTCGGGCGTGCTTGTATGTGCCAAGATATCCCTTATGCGTTACCTCTGCCTAAATGAGCCACTCTGAGATTTTTAAATATATATGATATCCTGAACGAGAATTTGATAATCTTTTACCTCAATCTGTACACCTGATTAATTGACCAGAGAGGGGGTACATACCAGTCTGCCTCCCGCTCACACAACCAGATGAGTAAGGGCGATGTATGATGACGATGGTTATCCGTCGTTGTCTCCCACTAGGTGATTCACTAAGTGCTGGTAGATTGATGAGGTCGGTTCTTCTCTGTCTACACAAAGCTCTGGAGCCAGTCACTGTATCGTTATGTGACAGTTCACTAATTCACTGTACCCCTAATCACAGTCACCACTCAACAGCACAATCAGGTAGTTCCATGGCGGGTCGTCCCACCCGGTCAGGTCACATACTTACATGCACCGGTGATGCCCTAGTCCACTTTTGGTTTCTTCGCCAAATCTTCGCACTATCGCTAGCGATATGACTATGCTATGTTGCACCCTGCTAGCTACACACTGCGAGACGCCAAATACTATGATCTAGCCTCTATACTCCTTCAATGTCCCGAGAAATTGACGAATTTCCGCAGACCTCACTAATCGCGTGTGTCTCCTACCATCTCCCGCGCGCGACTGTCGCGCGCGCATGTGTGTGTGTGTGTGTGTGTGTGTGTGTGTGTGTGTGTGTGTGTACTCACCCACTTGTACTCACCTAGTTGTGTTTGCGGGGATTGATCTTTAATTCTTTGGTCCCGCCACTCAACTGTCAGTCTACTGGTGTACAGATTCCTGAGCTTTTCAAGCTCTATCATATCTACATTTGAAACTGTGTATAGAGTCAGCCTCCAATACGTCACTTCCTAGTGTATTCTATTTGTTAACTACTCTGACACTGAAAAAGTTATTTCTAATGTTGTTTCTAATTACCGCTGTCAGGGCACCTGACAGCTGAGTGGACAGCGCTTTGGACTCATAGTCCTGAGATTCCGGGTTCGATCCCCGGTGGAGGCGGAGACAAATGGGCATGAAGTTTCTCTCACCTTCTTTCTTGTTAAATAATTCAGCGTTGTCTACCCTGTCAATTCCCCTGGGAATTTGGTACGTGGTGATCATGTCTCCTCAAGCTCTTCTGTCAGCGACGTGAGGTGCAGTTCACGCTGCATTTCTTCGTAACTCATGCCTCTTAGATTCTTTCTCTTCACCTGAGAACACACTTATTCCCAGGAACTAGCCCGTAACAGCTGTCTAATTTCAGGGACCTATTTACTGCTTGGTGAACAGGTATATCGGGATGAAAGAATCTCTGCCGGTTTGTTTCTGCCTTTGCCTGTGATCGAATCCGGAACCATTGAACTACGACCCAGAGCACAGTCCACTCAGCCGCGAGGACCCTATGAGTGCCTCACATGTGTGTGTATGTGTGTGAGCAAGAGATACAGAGAGAGAGAGAGAGAGAGAGAGAGAGAGAGAGAGAGAGAGAGAGAGAGAATGTGTTTGTGTGTGTGTACTTTCGCGTGACAATCAACTACACTTTCCCACTAACAAGCGTAATTATCTCCACGTTCACAGTCACTAAGTACTGCTGGAGGAACCACAATGTCCCCAAATTACCTGCTCTTCCCCATCGAAGGATCTATCTTGAACATGGCCTAAAACATTAATCTCATAATTTATATTAATTTTACCCTCGTTATAGCTATAATCATCGGAAGGATTACTTGGATAAAAAAATTTCCTACATTTTAATATACACATTACAAGACTTTATGTACCGTCTCGTGTAATTTTTTTTTAATTAATCCCAATTATTTAATCCCAATTATTTCTTAATGCAACGTGCTTCCCAAATCATTCAAAATCAGCATTTATTTTACTAACACTGTTAATAATAATAAATTTCATTTATTATTAATATTATTAACAATTGCAAATCGCCAGTAACTATCCCCTCTCACCTATCATCCACAGTGCAAAGTTGGGTGAGATAACCAGAAAAACTTATCAAACAACATAACAATCTTCTTATATATATATATATATATATATATATATATATATATATATATATATATATATATATATATATATATATATATATATATATATATATATATATTGATTACCAGCTCGGCACATCCCCATCACTCCAAGATCAGCACATCCCCATCACTCCCAGATCAGCACATACCTATCACTCCCAGATCATCACATCCCCATCACTCCCAGATCATCACATCCCCATCACTCCCAGATCAGCACATCCCCATCACTCCCAGATCATCACATCCCCATCACTCCCAGATCATCACATCCCCATCACTCCCAGATCAGCACATCCCCATCACTCCCAGATCATCACATCCCCATCACTCCCAGATCATCACATCCCCATCACTCCCAGATCAGCACATCCCCATCACTCCCAGATCATCACATCCCCATCACTCCCAGATCATCACATCCCCATCACTCCCAGATCATCACATCCCCATCACTCCCAGATCATCACATCCCCATCACTCCCAGATCATCACATCCCCATCACTCCCAGATCAGCACATCCCCATCACTCCCAGATCATCACATCCCCATCACTCCCAGATCAGCACATTCCCATCACTCCCAGATCATCACATCCCCATCACTCCCAGATCATCACATCCCCATCACTCCCAGATCATCACATCCCCATCACTCCCAGATCATCACATCCCCATCACTCCCAGATCATCACATCCCCATCACTCCCAGATCATCACATCCCCATCACTCCCAGCTAGATCAGCACATCCCCATCACTCCCAGATCATCACATCCCCATCACTCCCAGATCAGCACATCCCCATCACTCCCAGATCATCACATCCCCATCACTCCCAGATTATCACATCCCCATCACTCCCAGATCATCACATCCCCATCACTCCCAGATCATCACGTCACCATCACTCCCGGAGCAGCACATCCCCCATTACTCCCAGATCAGCACATCCCCCATCACTCCCAGATCATCACATCCCCATCACTCTCAGCTCAGCACATCCCAATCACTCCCAGATCAGCACATCCCCCATCACTCCAAGCTAAGCACATCCCCATCACTCACAGCTCAGCACTTCCCCATCACTCTCAGCTCAGCACATCCCCCATCACTCCCAGGTCAGCACATCCCATCACTCCCAGATCAGCACATCCCCATCACTCTCAACTCAGCACATCCTCATCACTCTCAGCTCAACACATCCCAATCACTCCCAGATCAGCACATCACCATCACTCCCAGCTCAGCACATCCCCATCAATCTCAGCTCAGCACTTCCTCATGACTGTCAGCTCAGCACATCCCCATCACTCCCAGGTCATCACATCCCCCATCACTCCCAGGGCAGAAGATCACATCTCCTGCACCTCACCACATCCCACACTAACCACCACCATTAAGGAAGGTGCCACACACCACAACGAACCAGTACACATCTCATATATTGTGGATATGAGAGCCCAGCCTCCTGTTCTGGTAGTACTTATAGTAACGATGAGGACCATCCTTCATATACTGACACGAGACGCAATTAGAAATTAAGAAATCGGTACTACTGAACATTTGGACAATCCTGAACAAATTTTGGTACTGATGTTGCAAAGAAAAGTTAACCTAGCCTAACCTTCCTAGGCCTAATACAGGCTTTGTGAAGCCTAATATAATTCATATATGTGCTCTACAAGGTATTGTAATATATAAGTTTCGTGTTAAGCTTTCTTTCTGGAGAATCTATAAAGCCAATAGTACCAAATTCTACTATCTAATTGTCCATTACTTCTATGTATGTGTGATGGTCCAGTAGCGGTTATAAAAAGGACTATCTAAACAGCAGGATCGGTAGAATATCTACCCTAAAGATGTAACTCTTTTTAAACACTATTGTTGTCCCCTAACTCCCCTTGCCACTTGGGGGGGGGGTGGTATAGGGTGTTTATGTAGCTTCAGGGCACCAATCCCCCTAGCCACAGGGCATGGCGAGAAGGCACTCCTAAGCATACCTAATACCCTATCAAACACAAACTAAAATACACATGAATGGCAGATCTCATCACAACCCACAAGAGTTAAGATGATAATGATAAAACACAATAATAACACAAAAATAACATACACAAAATGGAAAATTCTCTTGTATTTCGTTTTTCTTATATGGGACACGGCACACAGAGGGAGAGGTGCACAGTATATCATTAAAAAGCACTAAAGCTGATGGCTAAACAACAAGCTGCCTAAGTGGCAGGATTGGTGACTTGACATCGGCATAGTTGGAAAAAACTATTTATAGTGGAAGCTCCTAACAAGGCCGTGGAGTGGGAGGGATATCATGTATGCGCATGGGGGTCCCTCCGGCCGCCGCCTAACCCACTCGTGGGCTCCGGCCAGGTCATCCACCCTCTTGTGAGAAACCATCACTCCGCTCACCAACCACTCACAACCACAACCACTCACTCAAACCAAACCAGCCAGCTATCCTGGCTGCGGTTTACCTAAGCAAGACTATATTAACCCTTATGCACCTTGTGCATGCTCAACCAACTACTGAGTGTAGCAATACACAGTTACAGTTACTCCCTCAGTTACTCTTATAGCACAGTGCAACCATGTCCCCCCAGGATAGTCCCCCCAGGATATGACTTTCCTAACCATCCTTCTGAAATTATTAACGTCAGAAAGACACAGTGATCTCGTAGCAAGAGTAAGGAAAATTGCTGAAGATGACCCAACCCTCAATGAACCACCGTGGCAAATTGTAGGAAACTGAAAGGCAAACAAACGAAGAAGAACCGAAGAAACGCCCAAAGAAACCAATTTAGAAGCCAACCAGAACTCAAGAGCAGCACCCAAACCAATGCCAAGGAACATCTTCAAACCCAAAAAACAGTGGATGGTCCCACTTATGCTTACACTGCTGCACTGGAAAAGGATCATCCAGGATCAGATCTTAGAGCCAAGCCCGACATTTGAGGCAGATATAACATATCCACAGCTAATCCGGATATAATTACAAACCTCAGGAATACGGAAGACCTAGTTGAACTGAAACCAGAGGAAAAAATTACCAAAACGATAGTACAACATTTCCCGGTTGAAGTTTATGCTAACAGACTCTCAGAATGCCTAAATGTCACAACGGCGGAAAGATGTAAGCACAACAATGGAGATACAAGACAGGTCTTTTTAACAATAAAAGGACCTGGCATTAACACTCTGAATGTTGGGATGTATGGTCAATTCAGTCTAAGGCTGTACAATCCAGAACCCATGCGATGTTACAGATGTCAGCACTTCGGCTACCAAAAAGATAGCTGCAGAGGCCCGGAATGATGTGGAGTATACAGCGAGCTCCACAACACCGACATATGCAAGAATCTGCATAAAGAAGGTAAACAAACGAAAGCAAAATGTCCAAACTGCGGGGATACACATCACGCCTGGAACAAACGATATCCAGAATAAGTAAAAAGAATACTAGCTTTTGGATCAACCCAACAACCCAAAGTCACAACTTCTTGACCACAATCGACCAAACCCTCGATAAAAAGCCAGTGGTACACTCCTCGGCAAGTCCGAATAAATGAAGATCAGCAACAGACTAACACACCAATTCTTTCTAGTCTGAGCAAGAACAGGGCCTCCAATAATTGGAGGAAACAAAGTACTACTCCACAAGGCAACAGCAACAGAATAGATCAGGGCAGCAAAACGAATATACCTGTTATTGCCTCCAAGACCTCCCAAGCAGAAATGATGATCCCTACATCATCAAATGCCCCAGTAGCTGGATGTAGCAAAGACGCTTCAACCCAACCAGGAGTCTCCTCACCCACCAAGAATAAAGTCTCCACTCCAGCCAAGAAGACACAAGCCGTTGGTAAAATCAGCACTGTAAAAACTACCATGGACTCAATGATTCCACTATAACAGAATAATGGACAATCTCAAGATTATACAATGGAATATTCAAGGATGCAAAAACAAAGCACAAACACTCAGAGCAGTGCTTCTCAAGAACAACTTTGGTATTGTTCTACTTCAAGAAACACTCACCAGGACTGAAAGAAATATCAGTATCCCAGGATATCAAGGTTTCCACTGCCCTACGGCACAAGGTGGCACCAGAGGCATTTCAATTCTAGTAAGAAATCATATCAATGCCTCGGCAATCACAGACCTGCCCAACTGTGGCGAGAACGTCGAAATTATGGGAGTTAATCTCGCTATGAGGAACTCAATGCTGTCCATCTTCAATGTATACAAGAGCCATGGAGAACACGACATGGATCTCCCAGTAATCTTTGAAATAGCAGTCACTACACCTACTATCATCTCTGGCGACTTCAACGCTCATAGTGAATTACTACTTGATTCACCAAGAACCGACGCCAACGGAAGACATATTGAACACCTTTTGGATGAAGTGCCGGAAACCAGTCTGCTTAATTCGACGGAACCAACCAACACTGGTGGGGGAAAGTTGGATCTCACGTTTGTTTCCACCAGTATTTGAGTTGTGTCATTGGTCAGTTGATCATGTTCTGACCAGTGACCACTTTGCTACAAGGACAAGTATTAATATAGAACTACTTCCCAGACCTCGAGCTCCCGAGCCCGGATGGGACTTTATCAGAGCAGATTGGACGAAGTTTCCTCCTGACAACACCGAAGAAATGGAAAAAGATTTAGTAAATGCAATACAGAGAGCAGCAAATCACGCCATCCCCAAGAGGAAAACAATTACCCAACAACACAAGGACCATTGGTATTACTGTGATAGGATCAAAGAGCTACATAACAGAGTAAATGGTGCATGAAAGAATTTTAGAAAAGATAGAACCGAAGCTAATCTAGGACTTCCTAGAGCTGTCCGAGATCATGCTCACGAACAAACAGCAAAAATTAGAAAAGAAAAATGACTCGAGTGGTGTTCCAAGCTAAATCAGCATACATCCTTGGGCGACATCTGGAGGCAGATCAACAAGGCCAAAGGAAAATCGCCTCCTGCTTTGCCACATCATGTTCATCCAGAGCACGAAGCAGAAAGGTTAGCAAATCTATTTGCTTCAAGAGCCAGTTCCACTCAACTTCCTCAAGCAACACTGACTCACCAACAAAGACTTCAAGCAGCAAGATGGAAAAAATAGATGATGCTTTAGCCTTACCTGACGAACTAGACCAACCTTTCAATTTGAAAGAATTCAGAAGTGCTACAAAGAAAAAAAAATACAGCTCCAGGCGAGGACAAAATCACTTACAACATGCTAGCCAAGCTATGGGGAAAAGGGTGAAGAAGCCTTCTTGAGTCTCATCAACAGAGTATGGGTGACAAGAACCCGACCACTCTCTTGGAACAGTGCAATTATAGTTCCCATTCCAAAACCTAAAGACCCAGGAAATCCAAGACCCATCTCATTAACAAGCTGTCTGGCCAAAACTGCAGAAAGAATGGCCCTTAATCGAACTGAATGGAAAGCCAATCCACTACACCAAAATATGTTTGCTTACAGAAAAGGTATTGGAACCACAGAATGCCTTACCTCCCTCCTGGATCAAATCAATGACAAACCTTTTTTTCCTTATTTATTTTATTTTTATTAATACTTTCCTTATTTTTCTTGACATTGAAAAAGCCTTCGAGTTAGTCAGTGCTCCAGCTACACTGTGCTGCCTTGTGGATAAGGAAATCAAAGGACACGCTCTTGCTTTTGCCAACGGAAGCCTGCTTAACCGAGAAGCTAAAGTCAAATTCCAAGAAAAAACATCGACCTCAAAGAGGCTGGAAAAGGGAACTCCGCAGGGAGAAATACTGAGCCCCTTCCTCTTCAACTGTCTCATGGAACAATTCATGAAGCTCAAGTTACCAAAAGCCAAACTTCTTAACTATGAAGACTACTTTGTGGTCATCATCAATGACAAAGGTGCAAGGAACCATGCACAAAAATGCCTAGATATTATCAGCAGGGAAGCGGAACGCAGTGAAAATAAACAGCAATAAAACAAAAGCATTGGCCGTTAAAAGGAGAACTCAAGACATCAGACTCTCAATACAAGGACATGAAATTGAGTGGGTTACCTCTTTTCAATTCACACAAGAAATTAAATATCTTTGGCAACGTTGTAAAGCCAGAAACTCAGCTTTGCGCTCTCTGACCAGTCTTAGAGATGGTGCATCTCTACCAGTACTCAAAATGTACTACGTTCAAGCAGTTAGGTCACTCACTGACTATGCTGCTCCTGCTCTTACATCCCTCAGTGATAACCAATGGGAGAAACTGGAAGTGTCTCAAAATGATGCTTCCAGAACAATGCTGGGAACACATATAGGGATGCGTAGCAAGAATCTAAGAATGGAAACCAACTTACCAGCATTAGAAAACAGGATCAAATGAAGGATAGCTACCATAACAGCAAAACTTGTTGGAACCACCGCCAGACTGTCATTCAAAGACAGCATACAGAGATCGTTTCAGAAAAACCTTCAATACAGAACAAGTACATGGATGGTTAATCTGGTCAAGATTCTAGAGAAAGTGGACTTGAAATGAACCATTAAAAACAAAGGGGAAGATAGACCATATCAACACTTTCTGCAGCCTTCTCCATGGGAAGAATCGAGTCTAAAGATAATCATTGAAGGATTACCAGTTAAAAAATCAGCATGTGACTCGCAGAGGCTTGAAGCAGTCACAGAACAACAAATGGAAACCATCTCAAGACCTACAACGACTCACATCTTAACAGACGGATCAGTTGATCAAGAAAGAGGTTCTGCTGGGGCAGCAGTTTACACTACCATCCATGAAGCTTACTGGAGCATGAATAGTGGGTGCTCAACATTGCAAACAGAATTTTATGCCCTGAAGGAGGCCATAAACTATACAATTGAGAATAATTTACATGATGTCATCATTCATACCGACTCTAAATCTTCGCTCCAGGCATTGTTATCCAGTCAGCACAGAGATAATATACAACTCCTCACAGAAATCCAACATACAGGAAAAGAAGCCCATAATCTAGGGCTGTCAATCACCCTAAATTGGATATCAAGTCACATTGGCATAGATGGTAATGAAAAGGCAGACTCACTAGCAAAAACTTCCACTGCTCCACCTGTTGTACAGGTTCAAATACCTCCAGTTTTTTTTACAGATTAAGGAGCAAATTAAGGAGAAAATACTAACTATCAATAGTCGCCACAGAGCCAACGTAGCGGAAGGAAGATTCACTGCGATATTGTACGAACAAGCCACTGGGTACTACTCTTTCAAGCCTGGCAAAAATATATCCAGAGACACTGCAGTAGCCATACTCAGACTCAGACTTGGTTACAAGTGCCGCTGGGAGGTAATGAACCCATAGTTAAAGAGTGTCACATCTGTGGAACAGAAGCAGAGGCGCCACTATTGCACTACTTACTGGAATGTAAAGCTACTGAAGCCCTGCGCATCAAACTCAACATTAATCCAACGACAGCAACTGCATTTGATGCACATTCCACCGCGACTACAATAATTAGAAATGCCGTTGAGGAATGGGACTCACTAGTGACCATTCTGCATTCGCCATCAAGATAATGTTATTAAAACAAGACTAAAACCAGTGCACTAAAACAGAAGCGAAAAATAAACCGGGAAAACGGAGGAATCCCCACCTCCATTCAAAACTTTAACCCAAATATCACAGTAACAAGGTTATCGCGAATAACCGAAGTCAATTACGGGCTCACCATAGCCCGTGCTACATGGACACTTCATTCTAAGTAGCTAAATCTAAAACAACAAAAACAACGTGTGCACGATGATCCTGGGCCTAAGGTGGTCTGCCCCTAAGTTGACAATAGGAGGGACGTCTGTGCCGCTCACCACTTACCTGAGATCTGTCCAAACTTACTTACAGCTTTAATTTGAACTTAACTTAAATAGCAATGATAAGGATATACAAAATATATATTTGGATAATAACTCTTTTAATTAGCTTATTCGAATTCCGCTGCTAATTAGGATGTAAATACATTCATTAATTTATATTAATGTGCGAGATAAATGTCTAAAACATATTACTTTAAGTTTCTCGGCGAACAGCAAGACAGATGTGAAATGTATACTATTCATTCTTCAATACTTCTATTTCTCATACATGAGGCTAAGATATACACCGACAAGCATAGCTTTCTTATCACTGTATACACTAAGAGTTTGTTTAAGTTCAGGTCTGTGTTCAAGACAAAATTAATACGTGCTATGTATACTTTAGTCATTAAAGTGAATAAATTATACGTAAGTAATAATGGTGGCCTTAATAACCCTCCCGCAGGTGAAAGGCCTCGAACTCAGCACTAAAGAAAGGCATTATGAATTCTGGGGCTTCGTGCAGCTGTCAGGTGTAGAGCCATACCTGAGAGTCGCGGAGAGCTCTTGAAAGGTTCTATACATATATTTGCCTAATACATTGCAGAAACATTCATTCACTTATATACATAAGCCAACATGTATAGTCACACATTCACACACACACACACACACACACACACACACACACACACACACACACACACACATGTGTGTGTGTGCATGCAAAGTGATGGAGAAGATCGTGAGAAAAAATCTAGTAACACATCTGGAGAGAAGGGACTTCGTGACAAAGCACCAACATGGGTTCAGGGAAGGTAAATCTTGCCTTACAGGCTTAATAGAATTCTACGACCAGGTGACAAAGATTACGCAAGAAAGAGACGGCTGGGCAGACTGCATTTTTTTGGACTGTCGGAAAGCCTTTGATACAGTCTCCCATAAGAGGCTGGTACATAAGCTAGAGAGACAGGCAGGAGTAACTGGCAAAGTGCTCCACTGGATAAGAAATACCTAAGGAATAGGAAGTAAAGAGTTACAGTGAGAGGGTGAGACCTCAGATTGACGTAAAATCACCAGTGGAGTCCCACAGGAATCTGTACTAGTTCCTATCCGCTTTCTGATATATGTGAACGATCTCCCAGATGGTACAGACTCATTCCTCTCAATGTTTGCTGACGATGCCAAAATTATGAGAAGGATAAAGACAGAGGACTGCTTGAGGCTTCAAGAAAACCTAGACAAACTAAAGGAATGGTCAAACAAATGGTTGTTAGAGTTTAACCTAAGCAAATGTAATGTAATGAAGATAGGTGTAGGAAGCAGGAGGCCAGTTACAAGGTATCATTTGGGGGATGAAATTTGGGGGTTGATATCACGCCAGACCTGTCCCCTGAAGCCCATATCAAGAGAATAACATCAGTGGCATATGCCAGGTTGGCTAACATAAGAACGGCATTTAGACACTTGTGCAAGGAATCATTCAGAACTTTGTATACCACCTATATCAGACCAATCCTGGAGTATGCAGCCCCAGCATGGAGTCCATATCTAGTGAAGCATAGGACCAAACTGGAAAAAGTTCAAAGGTTTGCCACCAGACTAGTACCCGGGCTGAGAGGTATGAGCTACGAGGAGAGACTACGGGAATTAAACCTCACATTGCTAGAAGACAGAAGAGTTAGGGGGGATATGATCACCACGTACAAGATTCTCAGAGGAATTGGCAGGGTAGATAAAGACGGGCTATTTAATACAAGGGGCATACGCACAAGGGGACACAGGTGGAAACTGAGTGCCCAAATGAGCCACAGAAATATTAGAAAGATTTTTTTTAGTGTCAGAGTAGTTGACAAATGAAATGCATTAGGCAGTGATATGGTGGAGGCTGATTCCATACACAGTTTCAAGTGTAGATATGATAGAGCCCAATAGGCTCAGGATCCTGTACACCAGTTGATTGACAGTTAAGAGGCGGGACCAAAGAGCCAGAGCTCAACTTCCGCAAGCACAAATAGGTGAATACAAATAGGTGAGTACACACAAACACACACACAACACCTCCCCTGACCCCTCTGACCCCACTGCATTCAAATCCATCTGCTTCATCCCACATTCCATGGACCCCCTCATCACCTCAACCCCCAAAACCCGCCCAGCCCTCATCCCCTCAACCCCCAACACCCGCCCAGCCCTCATCCCCTCAACCCCCAAAACCCGCCCAGCCCTCACCCCTCCTCATCCCCTCTCCTTCCATGTGACGCCCTCTCTTGCGAGGGGGGGGGGCACATGACCCCCCCCCCCCCAGTGGAGGGACTGTGGGACCCCCCCTACCTCTTCCTCCATTTCCTTCTTCCTCCCTTCAGCCCCAATGCCCACACCTACCCTCGGATCCCACAAGACACCCTTCGGATCCCCCCGGATCCCCCCGACCCCCCCAGACACTCCCCGGATCTCCCAGACACCCCCTGGATCCCCCCAGACACCCCCCGGATCCCCCGATCCCCCAGGCCCCCCCAGGATTCCACAAGACACCCCCGGATCCCCCAGACACCCCCCCCGGATCCCCCCAGATACCGTCCGGATCCCCCCAGAAACCCCCTGGATCCCCCCAGACACTCCCTGGATCCCCCAAGACACCCCTGGGATCCCCCTAGACACCACCCGGATCCCCTTAGATACCCCTTGGATCCCCCCAGACACCTCCCGGATCCACCCAGACACCTCCTGGATCCCCCCAGACGCCCCCCGGATCCCCAAGACACCCACCGGATCCCCCCAGGCACCCGCCAAACCCCCAGAAAAAGGGCAAAATCTAGTAAAAAAGTTTCCATGAAGAATCTCAAGGTTTGGTACACCAATGCTGATGGGGTATCTAATAAAGCAGAAGAGATAAAAGAAAGAGTGAGTGAAACAGATCTTGACATGGTTGCAATAGTGGAAACTAAAATAAATGATATGATCTGAGATGCAATCTTTCCAGAGGGCTACCAGGTGATAAGAAAAGAGAGGTCACAGAGACAGGGAGGGGGAGTGGCACTCCTAATAAAGCAGAAATGGAAGTTTGAAGACCTGGGAAATCGGGTTACCAATGAGAGCACAAGCTTCATACATGGAGCTCTGACAGCAGATGAGAGGAAGATTGTGATCCTGGTAATCTACAATCCCCCACCAAACAGTAGAAGACCCAGGCAGGAGTATGATGACAACAACAAGGCATGTATAGATGAACTGCAGAAGGCAGCAACACTAGCCCACAGAATGAGAGCAAAGCTGCTGGTCATGGGGGACCTAAATCATGGAGAGATAAATTGGGAATCAAGGAATCCCCATGGAGGGGACAAAAACGGGGGGGGGGCGAAGTTAGTAGATGCTATAGACAGGAATTTCCTAACACAACATGTGAAGGAAAACACAAGGGAAAGAGGAGGAGATGCACCGAGCCTATTTGACCTGATTTTCACCCAGAACGTAGAAGATATCCAGAATTTGGAGCACGAAATACCTCTAGGGGCCAGCGACCATTGTGTTTTAGTCTTTGACTACATGATGGAATTCAAACTTGTGACCATGGGACAAGAGATCTGGGAAAGGAGAGTTGATTACAAGAAAGGGGACTATAGGAGGATAAGGGACTATTTGGGAGAAGTGTAGTGGGAAGAAGAAATTAGAAGAAAAACAGTCCAAGATATGATGGACCTAGTCATACAGAAATGCCAGGAGGCCGAAGAGAGATTTATACCAACAGTAAAGGGAAAAAATAAGAAGGAATATAATAACCCATGGTTTAATAGACAGTGTCAGGAAGCAAAAATGGCCAGCAGGCGGGAGTGGAGGAAGTACAGAAGACAAAGAACAGAGGACAACAGGATCAGATGCAACAGAGCTAGGAACGATTACATTAACATAAGATGAACATCGGAAAGGGACTATGAGAACAGAGTGGAGAGAGAGAGAGAGAGAGAGGAACGAGAGAGAGAGAAAGACAAAGACAGAGAAAGAGATAGAATAACGTTAATAAATCGGGAATCTTCTACGATTAGTAAGATTCAAAAATTCAACAAATTCACTATATAATATTGACACGAATGCAATGGATCCAAAGACGACTGCACAATAAAGTGAACTGAACAGCAGACATGGTTGAAAGAGTTCTCCATAACTCAATGGACCGGGTTTATATGTGTTAAGGATAAATACAGCTACAAAATATTATCATCGTCAGAGTCGACTTATTGGTCCAGTATATAATGAATTAACGGGGTCATAAGAGCCGACTTTAAAACTGGGTGAAGGTGATGTCTTTGACCTTATTAGAATTGAATTGGAATGATCTCTACGATCAAGGAGACCTGGGCTGATAGTAGTGTTTTGACCCAGTAGACGAGGTCAATTCACGAAGTTAATACAGGTATGTATGACTCATTAGAATTTATTTAAATAATGTCCATGACCGAGGAGGGATGACGGAGATGGCTGACACAGTGGAAGGTGGTGAGTGTGATCTCTATGAAAAAAAGAGTCTGTAATGTAGTGTCCCTGGCTGTAGTAGAGGGAGTTGAGGGTGACCAACTGTTCGCCAGCAGCAGCCGCCGCAGAACTTGTAAGGTCCAGAGGCAACATTGGCAGGGTTGGGACCGCCGTGAGAGATGACGCTACAAAGTTTTCCTCTGCCGCATTCAGGTTTATTGTCTAAGTGTTTACGCGAGGGGCCAGATCTGAATATAGACCTGGTGCGTGTAGACCCTGGAGGGGGGGGAGGACATCTACACTCTTGCACGAGACTGTGTGTGTGTTCTGGCCTGGGCTGGCTGCGGGTCGGGGTAGCTGGTCTTGGGCTGTGTCACGATTGTGCCAGCATCAAGATAATATTAATTGTACGTCGCTCGAAGGTTAAATAAGTACTTCTTAATGTTCAGATACCTCAGCTGTGACACATCGTACGTTTGTTAATGCGTCGCATGGACGTACTCGTGGCGATTGTCACTTTGTTAATGCGTCGTATGGACGTACTCGGGGCGATCGTCACTTTGTTAGTACGTCGTATGAACTTATTCATGGCGATCGTCACTTTGTTAATGCGTCGTATGGACGTTTTCGTGGCGATCGTCACTTTGTTATTACGTCGTATGAACGTATTTGTGGCGATCGTCATTTCGTTAATGCGTCGAATGGACGAATTTGTGGCGATCGTCACTTATTTCCCGTCGCTTACTTCATGCAGTAAGATCCAGAGTCCTCAGGTTTCCTCGTGCCCTGATTGTCTCAGATTTGGAAAATGTATTGGTGTATATTTCAGAACTTTCTCGAGTTTCCTCAAGTGCTTTATGAGATATGAACTTTACGCCAGAGCCGCACATCCCATTACTGGTCTGACGTACGTCATGTAAACCGTCTTGAATATTTCCTTCCAAAAATTCGAAAAAAACTTGGATGTTTGCCATTTTTCCATGTCGCAGAGGTGAGGCTGTTAATGCGTGTCCTCTAGAATTTTATTTCTCCCAAAATACCTTTACTTTGTCGACTCCAAGAGCTTCCTCTCCCACACTGTGTGGTGGCTTGCTGGCTCCTCTCTCCCGCTGTCAAACTCATTACCATAGGGATGTTAATGGGGTGATTACACTGGAGATGGCCCCCTAGTAGCAATCTTTCAGTCCATTAATGTTGTGTTTAGGTTTGTGTGTGTCTGTGTGTGTAATTACCTAAGTTAAGTTACAGGATGAGAGCTACGCTCGTGGTGTGTGTGTGCGTGTGTGTACTCACCTATTTGTACTCACCTATTTTTGTCTGCAGGATCGAGCATTGACTCCTGGATCCCGCCTTTCGAGCATCGGTTGTTTACAGCAATGACTATGGTCCTGTTTCCCTATCATACCTGGTTTTAAAATTATGAATAGTATTTGCTTCCACAACCTGTTCCTTAAGTGCATTCCATTTTCCCACTACTCACACGCTAAAAGAAAACTTCCTAACATCCCTGTGACTCATCTGAGTTTCCAGCTTCCACCCATGTCCCTTCTTTCTGTTACTATTCCGTGTGAACATTTCGTCTATGTCCACTTTGTCAATCCCCCCGAGTATTTTATACGTTCCTATCATGTCCCCCCCTCTCCCTTCTTCTTTCTAGTGACGTAAGGCACAGTTCCCTCTGGCGCTTCTCATACCCCATCCCTCGTAACTCTGGGACGAGTCTCGTTGCAAACCTCTGAACCTTTTCCAATTTCCTTATATGCTTCTTCAGATGGGGACTCCATGATGAGGCGGCATAATCTAAGACTGGCCTCACGTAGGCAGTGTAAAGCGCCCTAAATGCTTCCCTATTTAGGTTTCTGAATGATGTTCTAACTTTTGCCAGAGTTGAGTACGCTGCAGTCGATATCCTATTTATATGTGCCTCAGGAGTTAGATTAGTTGTTACGTTCACGCCCAGGTCTCTTTCTCGAGTAGTCACAGGATGGCAGTTCCCCTTCATTGTGTACTGTCCCTTTGGTCTTCTATTGCCTAATCCCATTTCCATAAATTTACATTTATTCGTGTTGAACTCTAGTAGTCATTTCTCTGACCATCTCTGCAACCGATTCAACTCCTCTTGGAGGATCCATCAATCCTCATCTGTCACAACTCTTCTCATCAACTTTGCGTCATCCGCGAACTTCGACATGTAGGATACTACTCCAGTAAATATGTCGTTAACATATATTAGAAATAGAATTGGTTCCAGCACCGATCCTTGTGGTACTCCACTTGTTACTGTTCGCCAGTCCGACTTCTCACCCCTCACCGTAACTCTTTAGCTCCTTCCTGTTAGGTAGTTCCATACCCATGCTAGGGCCTTTTCCGCTCACTCTCGCCTGCCTCTCAAGTTTGAATAGCAGTCTCTTGTGTGGTACTGTATCAAAGGCTTTTTGGCAGTCCAGAAAATGCAGTCTGCCCAACCTTCACATATACCAACCTACCAACATACACACACACACCTTGTTTGTGTATATGTGTGGTTGTATGGTTGCCAACATTGTTAATGTTTCCTTATTATCTCTAAAATCAGGCAATGAATCTTTGTACAATACGATGTGATGACCATTACACAGTGGAGCAGACTCTGGTAATATTGTGGTGAGGTCAGCTTCATAACGCTGAGTGATCTGATTAATGAAAGCTGCAGACTCTCAGGGCAATATTAATGCCCGCTCTGACCCGGCGGGGTTTTGGCACCAGATACACCCAACATAATTAGCTGGAAAATTGCTTTTGAAACAAGTTTTTGTTTTTGTGGGGATGGGGTAGTTTGGTGGTTGTTATATATGAGAATTTTAGATCTGCCTTTACCTTTGTCCATTTGTGTCTTTTCGCTTTCTGTTTGTAAAGATGGTTGACCAGCATGTTCTTAAATAATTGTTCCTCGGATTAACTAACTAGCAACAAAAATAAAGTACCCAAACATGAAAAAATAGCATCAAAGAAACATTAGCATTAGTCGTACAGATGACAGAAATAGTTATCAGAGTATGCTTATTATTTTTCGTTCAAACAAGATCCAAGTAGACTTCCAGACAATTTGTTTAAAAGATTTAATTGTTGAGTAAACGTATTCAAATTAGCCCATAATTACTGAGTCTGGGTTCAGGAAAGATGGTAGTGGCGCCATTTATGTTAATTGAGGCTTGGTGGCCCGCTACACCACTCTGGCATACCAACACCAGACCACACACGCCCACCCCCCCCCCCCCCCCTAAAAAATACTGTGCTTGGAAGTGGGCTAAATTGGGATTACGCTCCTGTGAGGACCATTATGTTAAACTTTAATTTACAGGATAATTCCTGCTCTTTGTACTCACCTAATTGTGCTTGCGGGCTTTGAGCTCTGGCTCTTTGGTCCCGCCTCGCAACCGTCAATCAACAGGTGTACAGGTTCCTGAGCCTATTGGGATCTATCATATCTACATTTGAAACTGTGTATGGAGTCAACCTCCACCACATCACTTCCTAATGCATTCCATTTGTCAACCACTCTGACACTAAAAAAGTTCTTTCTAATATCTCTGTGGCTCATTTGGGCACTCAGTTTCCACCTGCGTCCTCTAGTGCATGTGCCCCTTGTGTTAAATAGCCTGTCTATATCTACCCTATCAATTCCCTTGAGAATCTTGAATGTGGTGATCATATCCCCCTAACTCTTCTGTCTTCCAACGAAGTGAGGTTTAATTCCCGTAGACTCTCCTCGTAGCTCATACCTCTCAGCTCGGGTACTAGTCTGGTGGCAAACCTTTGAACCTTTTCCAGTTTAGTCTTATCCTTGACTAGATAATTACTCCATGCTAGTGTTGCATACTTCAGGATTGGTCTGACATAGGTGGTATACAAAGTTCTGAATGATTCCTTACACAAGTTTCTGAATTCCGTTCTGATGTTGGGCAGCCTGGCATATGCGACTGATGTTATCCTCTTGATATGGGCTGCTGGGGACAGGTCTTGTGTGATATCAATCTCCAAGTCTTTCTTTCTCTCTGACTCTTGAAGAATTTCATCTCTTGAAGAATTTCATACAAGGTACCATCTCCCAGATGGTACCTTGTATCTGTTCTCCTGCTCCCAACACCTATCTTCATTACATTACATTTGCACGGGCTTGTGTGTGTGTTTGCATGTCTGAATGTTTATTTGTTTGGTTAGCAATGTGTGTACTCACCTATATGTACTCACCTATATGTGCTTGCAGGATCGAGCATTGACTCTTGGATCCCGCCTTTCTAGCTATCGGTTGTTTACAGCAATGACTCCTGTCCCATTTCCCTATCATACCTAGTTTTAAAAGTATGAATAGTATTTGCTTCCACAACCTGTTCCCCAAGTGCATTCCATTTTTCTACTACTCTCACGCTAAAAGAAAACTTCCTAACATCTCTGTGACTCATCTGAGTTTCCAGTTTCCACCCATGTCCCCTCGTTCTGTTATTATTACGTGTGAACATTTGATCTATTTCCACTCTGTCAATTCCCCTGAGTATTTTATATGTCCCTATCATATCTCCTCTCTCCCTTCTTTTCTCTAGTGTCGTAAGGTTCAGTTCCTTCAGCCGCTCTTCATATCCCATCCCTCGTAGCTCTGGGACAAGCCTCACACTGTGTGTGTGTGGTTATCAGCCTGTTTAGTTATCTGTCTGTATGGTTGTCTGTCAGTCTGTCAGTTTGACTATCTATCTTGTAATCTGCCTGTTTGGTAATCTGTCTGTCTAGTTAAGTCAAATTATCTGTGTGCCAGGTTATTTGCCTGTTTGCTTGTTTATTTATCTGGATATCTCAATCAGGCTATCTGTTTACCTGTTTACATGTCTTCCTATCTATTAGTTCGTCTGTCTGTTCAGAAATACGAAGTAAAGGTAAAATAATTTACGAATAAGGGAGATTGTGGTATAATCCACACACACACACACACACACATATATATATATATATATATATATATATATATATATATATATATATATATATATATATATATATATATATATATATATATATATATATATATATATATATATATATATGTATATATATCTGAGGATGCACTAACTTGCCTAAAACACGCAAGTGAAGTTTTACAACGTAAGAACACTTTTCTATCCGGAGATTCGAACCCTAGCCAGGACAGAAGCCTCACAGCAACTGGCATAGCAGGTAAGCCTTTAACCCACTGCATCAAACTCAGACCCTCAAAAAGATGGTAATTTTGGGGTATTTAAACCCCCAAAGATCACCACCTCCCAAGGGCAACTAGAGCTAGTGAGAGGTCACTCACGTTCTTTCATCAAGCCCCTGTTAATATGGGAGATCACTGTGTCTATGCTTAATGCACAACTTGCCTAAAACGCCTTTTTTTTAGTTGCTGTGAGGCTTCTGTGCTGGCTAGGGTTCGAGTCTCCTGATGGAAAAGTGTTCTAATGTTGTAAAACTTCACTTGCGTGCTTAGGCAAGTTGTGCATTAAGCATAGACACAGTGATCTTCCATATTAACAGGTACTTGATGAAAGAACGTGAGTGACCCCTCACTACCTTTAGTTGCAGTTGGGAGGTGGTGATCTTTGGGGGTTTAAATACCCCGAAATTACCATCCTTTTTAAGGGTCTGAGTTTGGTGCAGTGGGTTAAAGGCTTACCTGCTATGCCAGTTGCTGTGAGGATTCTGTGCTGGCTAGGGTTCGAGTCTCCTGATGGGAAAATTTTATAAAGTTATATATGCGGACATATATGTATATATATATATATATATATATATATATATATATATATATATATATATATATATATATATATATATATATATATATATATATATGTTTCATTTATATATATATATTTTTTGGTTTAGGGCTTCTATCCCTCTAACTATTTTCTTAGCATCAGGGCTTAATTGAAATAGGAGTTCTCCAAAACTCATTTTCGTACTTTTAAGGTGAAGAAAAGAAGTGATTTACTATAGAGTGTATTACACTTATTTGTATAATTTGCACGACGTTTCGAACCTCCATGGTTCATTCTCAAGTGAACAGATCTTACAATACTAGTTGATTTTATACCCGCATTAGGTCAGGTGATAATACAATGAAGGTGAAAACATGGGGGGATACATAAGGGATAAACATAGGGGCTGCAGAAGGCTTATTGGCCCATACGAGGCATCTCCTATCTAAACACAAAGATTAATCCAGTGTAATTGGCCTGTTATGTTGGACATTGTCTTCTGTGTTGGCATCGATATGTTCTTGTCTTGTCCTTACTCTCATGGTGGGTAGAGTAAATAGTTCCGTGATTTGGGTGTTCATGGTAGGTCGCTCTATTCTTATGTGAATTGCCTCAAGAATTTGTAATCTTCTTGAATCTTGGGTTTTGTCTATTATGCAAGTATTCTTGTTCAACATTTCTCTTGTTAGAGTAATGTCATGGGCTTGTCACATGACGATGTTCACCATGTTATATATATATATATATATATATATATATATATATATATATATATATATATATATATATATATATATATATTTATAAATATTTATATATATATATATATATATATATATATATATATATATATATATATATATATATATATATATATATATATATATTTATAAATATTTATATATATATATATATATATATATATATATATATATATATATATATATATATATATATATATATATATATATATATATATATATGCGAACAAGCCTGAATGGTCCCCAGGACAATATGCAACTGAAAACTCACACCGCCGCCGGCACTCGGATAGTAATCTTGGGCATAGCATTTTACCAAATCACCTCATTCTTTGGGGCACACGTGAGGAACACAAATGGGTTCGAGTCACTTCTGGGGTGTGAGTTTTCAGTTGCATATTGTCCTGGGGACCATTCAGGCTTGTTCGCATTTGTGTTCCTCACGTGTGCCCCAAAGAATGAGGTGATTTGGTAAAATGCTATGCCCAAGATTACTATCCGAGTGCCGGCGGTGGGGTGGTTCAAATAGCCTCGGCTATCACCTCATTTTGTCCGGTCGTGATGGTCAAGTGGATTAAGGCGTCTTGTACATACCAGTTGCGTGGCATCTGGGAGTATGGGTTCGAGTCACTTCTGGGGTGTGAGTTTTCAGTTGCATATTGTCCTGGGGACCATTCAGGCTTCTTCGCATTTGTGTTCCTCACGTGTGCCCCAAAGAATGAGGTGATTTGGTAAAATGCTATGCCCAAGATTACTATCCGAGTGCCGGCGGTGGGGTGGTTCAAATAGCCTCGGCTATCACCTCATTTTGTCCGGTCGTGATGGTCAAGTGGATTAAGGCGTCTTGTACATACCAGTTGCGTGGCATCTGGGAGTATGGGTTCGAGTCACTTCTGGGGTGTGAGTTTTCAGTTATATATATATATATATATATATGTATATATACATATATATATATATATATATATATATATATATATATATATATATATATATATATATATATATATATATATATATATATATTGTGACGGTAAAGCGTTGGTGTTCGGCTGTTTCAAAAGCTAGGGGCAGGGCCTCGTCACATTAAAGAAAAAAAAAAAGAAAAAGCTGGAACTTTCGTCTGTGGTAAGGTAAATGGGAAAACACACAAAACACAAGTAAATTTAACAATGAAATTTTAATTACGTTAGAAAAACAAGACATGAATAAAATTAAGCATAAAATATACAAGGCAAGTCAACAAACAAAATAATAAGAATAATCACTGGCAAATGAAAAGTTACGTTAAGACAAGTGAGTTATAGCAAAATAAATAATAATGGAGCTGGAATATTGGCTTCGAGCTGCCACCTCCCTTAGTACACGAAAGCCAAGGCTTAGTCTACCAACGAGAGATGTCAACTGCAAGGAGCACTGGGATATTCTGACTATTCTGGGCCACTGCAGCCCAGACATCAACTTGTGGCGGAGGGCGGAGGGCAGGTGCGACGGGACACCAGCCAATCAGCGACAGGCAGGCAATGGACAAGCAGTCTGCCGGTTTACGGTGGCGGGCAGTAGCAGGTGTGCCGGTGTGCTGGATACGTTTTGCTCTCTGGGCAAAACGTTTTGGAGGTACTTGCTGGCCGTATCTTCTATATTATCTGTTGTTGTTACGTACTTTGAAGGGAAGAGCAGGCTCAATCTCTCTTGAAAGAGATTATCGTCACAATATATATATATATATATATATATATATATATATATATATATATATATATATATATATATATATATATATATATACATATATATATATATTATATATGCGGAACAGAATCCAGCCTATCCTGTGAATTTATTAAGTGTACACTGAATGTGAAGACCACCATTCAATGAATACTGATGGACAACACATCCACATGTAAGAAAATATTGAATGTTCGAGGTACTGAACGTTCTGTTGAAGAGTGTTTGTGCCAAGCGAGCAGTTTACTGCACCAGAGACAATATGGACGTGGAGGGAGGGCACTAAGAATCTAATTGTCTGCAAGGATACCGCGGAGGAGCTGTTATCTGTGTGAGGCAGGTACTGGAAGGTGGCACACCATGGTGTGTGGCAGGTACTGGAAGGTGGCACACCATGGTGTGTGGCAGGTACTGGAAGGTGGCACACCATGGTGTGAGGCAGGTACTGGATGGTGGACACCATGGTGTGAGGCAGGTACTGGATGGTGGCACACCATGGTGTGAGGCAGGTACTGGAAGGTGGCACACCATGGTGTGAGGCAGGTACTGGATGGTGGACACCATGGTGTGTGGCAGGTACTGGATGGTGGGACACCATGGTGTGAGGCAGGTAGTGGATGGTGGCACACCATGGTGTGTGGCAGGTACTGGAAGGTGGCACACCATGGTGTGAGGCAGGTACTGGATGGTGGACACCATGGTGTGAGGCAGGTACTGGATGGTGGCACACCATGGTGTGAGGCAGGTACTGGATGGTGGCACACCATGGTGTGTGGCAGGTACTGGATGGTGGCACACCATGGTGTGTGGCAGGTACTGGATGGTGGGACACCATGGTGTGAGGCAGGTACTGGATGGTGGGACACCATGGTGTGAGGCAGGTACTGGAAGGTGGCACACCATGGTGTGAGGCAGGTACTGGATGGTGGACACCATGGTGTGTGGCAGGTACTGGATGGTGGCACACCATGGTGTGAGGCAGGTACTGGATGGTGGGACACCATGGTGTGAGGCAGGTACTGGATGGTGGGACACCATGGTGTGAGGCAGGTACTGGATGGTGGGACACCGTGGTGTGTGGCAGGTACTGGATGGTGGCACACCATGGTGTGAGGCAGGTACTGGGTGGTGGGACACCATGGTGTGTGGCAGGTACTGGATGGTGGCACACCATGGTGTGAGGCAGGTACTGGGTGGTGGGACACCGTGGTGTGTGGCAGGTACTGGATGGTGGCACACCATGGTGTGAGGCAGGTACTGGGTGGTGGGACACCATGGTGTGTGGCAGGTACTGGATGGTGGCACACCATGGTGTGAGGCAGGTACTGGATGGTGGCACACCATGGTGGGTGGCAGGTACTGGATGGTGGGACACCGTGGTGTGTGGCAGGTACTGGATGGTGGCACACCATGGTGTGAGGCAGGTACTGGGTGGTGGGACACCATGGTGTGTGGCAGGTACTGGATGGTGGCACACCATGGTGTGAGGCAGGTACTGGATGGTGGCACACCATGGTGGGTGGCAGGTACTGGGTGGTGAGACACCATGGTGTGTGGCAGGTACTGGATGGTGGCACACCATGGTGTGAGGCAGGTACTGGGTGGTGGCACACCATGGTGTGAGGCAGGTACTGGATGGTGGGACACCGTGGTGTGAGGCAGGTACTGGGTGGTGGCACACCATGGTGTGAGGCAGGTACTGGGTGGTGGGACACCATGGTGTGTGGCAGGTACTGGATGGTGGCACACCATGGTGTGAGGCAGGTACTGGATGGTGGGACACCGTGGTGTGAGGCAGGTACTGGGTGGTGGCACACCATGGTGTGAGGCAGGTACTGGATGGTGGGACACCATGGTGTGTGGCAGGTACTGGATGGTGGCACACCATGGTGTGAGGCAGGTACTGGATGGTGGCACACCATGGTGGGTGGCAGGTACTGGATGGTGGCACACCATGGTGTGAGGCAGGTACTGGATGGTGGCACACCATGGTGGGTGGCAGGTACTGGGTGGTGAGACACCATGGGGGAGGATATCGTCGCATTATGGTATGCAGGAGAGTACCCGGATATTTAAATATCTACTATGGGATTTTGTATTCTTATATACTAATTGGAGCTTTGGAAACTGCCGATATCTAAAATATATACGTCTGTTTATTTATTGTCTTATAAAATAAGACAATACAAAAATCAATAAATGACAGAACAAATTCGTTAACAACTGTTGTAGCGAAAGACAATTAAAATATATATAATTTTATGAAATTTCCATGGAAGATAGTTATCATTATAAAAAAGGAGTTATAACTTATTATTATAGTAAAACTTATTATAATAAAAAATTATTATTATAAATTTTTATATTATAAAATATTATAACTTTGACAGAATTTCTGAAATTTCACAGTAGAGAGACGGTATGGACAACAACATTGATGTAAACCTCACAAAGACTTGGATACAGTCCGTCTTAAGATATTTCCTACACACTGCAACATACTGGTTAAGAAGTGGGAATATTACCCCCATGGATGGAACGCTCACGAAGAAAGAGGAATATGAGTGCAGTAATTAGCGGTCATAAATCTGGCAGGAATATAATATCACAGCCGGGGTCCAACAGGGCAATACAGATTTTTGTATTCGATTCAAGGGAGCCGGTCGGCCGAGCGGACAGCACGCTGGACTTGTGATCCTGTGGTCCTGGGTTCGATCCCAGGCGCCGGCGAGAAACAATGGGCAGAGTTTCTTTCACCCTATGCCCCTGTTACCTAGCAGTAAAATAGGTACCTGGGTGTTAGCTGTCACGGGCAGCTTCCTGGGGGTGGAGGCCTGGTCGAGGACCGGGCCGCGGGGACACCAAAAAGCCCCGAAATCATCTCAAGATAACCTCAAGATTTCAAGATAACCCTGGGGGCCAGAATCACGAAGCAGTTACGCAAGCACTTGCGAACCTCTAAATCTTTTCTCGACTTTTAGCGGCGTTGTTTACAATTATTAAACAGTTAATGAGCTCGGAAGCACCAGGAGGCTGTTTATAACAATAACAACAGTTGATTGGCAAGTTTTCATGCTGGTAAACTGTATATAAAATGTAACCAAAGCCATCAAATATTGAAGAAAGATGTACACCGTCGTAACTACACGTCTTTATTGCAGAGTTTCCTTTGAGGGTGTTGCAGAGGCTGCTGAACTACTGGTTACATTAAAGGCTTACGTGATTGATACTCCTGCGATAATTATCTCGATCAAATATGGGAATAGTCACTTGTTAATATAATATAATGGTGAAAATTTGAAAGAGACTAGGACCCGTGCAACAAGGTTTGTCCAACATATAAACTGAGAGAGAAAAGTGAGAGAGAGAGAAAGAGAGAAATAGCAAGAGAGAGAGATAAGTAGTGATCATTGACAGCAAACTGTCCACTGAGTATTACATCAACATTCCGTCTGGAGGCACATCATTCACTCGGGAATATCAGAATATCATTCAACTTCACGAATGAGAAAATCCTTACTTTGCTGCTCACGACACATGTGTAAAATGTGTCCTAACTCTGCTGCTCACAGGTGTGTGTGACATTAATTTACATTTGAATTTTTCTTCTCATTTCCCTTCACACCAGAAATAAAGAAACAGTTGAGACTCTACTAGCACTTGGTGTTACATAAAATAAAATACTCATATATATATAAAATAAGAAACGAGTGAAATAACTTATAATTAAGAGTGAAACTAATTATTAATTTGGTAAATAAACATATTTTACCAGTGAAATGTCTATATATATAAACAGTCACATGGAGAGAGAATTGTCACCGGTACTGCCTGCGTCAACACAGGTCACAAGTACAGCTTGCGTACACACAGGTCACTAGTACAGCCTGCGTCAACACTGGTCACTGGTACAGCCTGCGTCAACACTGGTCACGGGTACAGCCTGCATCAACACTGGTCACTGGTACATCCTGCGTCAACACAGGTCACTAGTACAGCATGCATCAACACAGGTCACTGGTATAGCCTGCGTCAACACTGGTCACTGGTACAACGTGCGTCAACACAGGTCACTTGTACAGCCTGCGTCAATACTGGTCACTGGTACAGCCTGCGTCAACACTGGTCACTGGTACAGCCTGCGTAAACACTGGTCACTGGTACAGCCTGCGTCAATACTGGTCACTGGTGCAACCTGCGTCAAACCCGGTCACTGGTATAACCTGCGTCAACACTGGTCACTGGTACTGCCTGCGTCAACACTGGTAAATAGTACAGCCTGCGTCAACACTGATAACAGGTACAGCTTGCGTCAACACTGGTCACTGGTACTACCTGCGTCAACACTGGTCACTGGTTCTGCATGCGTCAACACTGATCACTGGTAAAGCCTGCATCAACACTGGTCACTGGTAAAGCCTGCGTCAACACATGTCACTGGTTCTGCATGCGCCAACAAAGGTCACTGGTACAACCTGCGTCAACACTGGTCACTGGTACAACCTGTGTTAACACTGGTCATTGGTACAGCATGCGCCAACAAAGGTCAATGATACACCCTGCATCAACACTGGTCACTGGTACAGCCTGCGTCAACACAGGTCACTGGTACCACCTGCGTAAATACTGGTCACTGGTACAGCATGCGTCAACACTGGTAACTGGTACAACCTGCGTCAACACTGGTCACTGGTACAACCTGCGTTAACACTGGTCACTGGTACTGCCTGCGTCAACACTGGTAACTGGTACAACCTGCGTCAACACTGGTCACTGTAACAACCTGCGTTAACACTGGTCACTGGTACTGCCTGCGTCAACAATGGTAACTGGTACAACCTGCGTCAACACTCGTCACTGATACAACCTACGTCAACACTGGTCACTGGTACAACCTGTGTTAACACTGGTCACTGGTACAACCTGCGTTAACACTGGTCACTGGTACTGCCTGCGTCAACACTGGTAACTGGTACAACCTGCGTCAACACTGGTCACTGTAACAACCTGCGTAAACACAGGTCACTGGTACAGCCTGCGTCAACACTGGTCGCTGGTACAGCATGCATCAACACTGGTCACTGGTACAAACTGCGTCAACACTGGTCACTGGTACAGCCTGCGTCAACACAGGACACTGGTACAGCATGCATCAACACTTGTCACTGGTACAAACTGCGTCAACACAGGTCACCGGTACAGCCTGCGTCAACACAGGTCACAAGTATAGCCTGCGTCAATACTGGTCACTGGTACACCCTGCGTCAACACTGGTCACTGGTACAGCCTGCGTCAATACTGGTCACTGGTACAACCTGGGTAAACACAGGTCACTGGTACAGCCTGCGTCAACACTGGTCACTGGTACAGCATGCATCAACACTGGTCAGTGGTACACCCTGCGACAACACTGGTCACTGGTACAGCCTGCGTCAATACTGGTCACTGGTACAACCTGCGTAAACACAGGTCACTGGTACACCCTGCGTCAACACTGGTCACTGGTACACCCTGCGTCAACACAGGTCACTGGTATAGACTGCGTCAACATTCGTCACTAGTACTACCTGTGTCAACACAGGTCACAGGTACAACCTGCGTCAACACTGGTCACTGGTTCAGCCTGCGTCAACTCAGGTCACTGGAATCACGTGTGTCAACACTTGTCACTGGTACAGCATGCGTCAACACAGGTCACTGGTACTGCCTGCGTCAACACTGGTAACTGGTAAAACCTGCGTCAACATTCATCACTGATAAAACCTACGTCAATACTGGTCACTGGTACTGACTGAGTTAACACTGGTCACTGGTACCGCCTGCGTCAACACTGGTCACTGGGACAGCCTGCGTCAATACTAATCACTGGTAAAGCCAGCATCAACACTGGTCACTGGTACACCCTGCGTCAACATTGGTTACTGATACAGCCTGCGTCAACACTGGTCACTGGTACAACCTGCGTCAACACTTGACACTGGTACAACCTGCGTCAACACTGGACACTGGTACAAACTGCGTCAACACTGGTCACTGGTACAACTTGCGTCAACAAAGGTCAATGATACAACCTGCGTCAACACTGATCACGGGTATAACCTGTGTCAACACTGGTCACTGTACAACCTGCGTCAACACTCGTCACTGATATAACCTGCGTCAACACTGGTCACTGGTACAACCTGCATCAACACAAGTTACTAGTACAGCCTGCGACAACACTGGTCATTAGTACAGCCTGCGTCAACACAGGTGCCTGGTACAGCCTGCATCAACACAGGTCACTGGTACAGCCTGCGTCAACACAGGTCACTGGTACAGCCAGCGTCAACACAGGTCACTGGTACAGCCTGCGTCAACACTGGTCACTGGTACAGCCTGCGTCAACACAGGTCAATGATACAACCTGCGTCAACACTGGTCTCTGGTATAGCGTGCGTCAACACTGGTCACTGGTACACCCTGCGACAACACTGGTTACTGATACAGCCTGCGTCAACACTGGTCATTGGTACAACCTGCGTCAACACTGGACACTGGTACAACCTGCATCAACACTTGTCACTGGTACAAACTGCGTTAACACTGGTCACTGGTACAGCCTGCGTCAACACAGGTCACCGGTACAGCCTGCGTCAACACAGGTCACTGGTTCAGCCTGCGTCAACTCAGGTCACTGGAATCACGTGTGTCAACACTTGTCACTGGTACAGCATGCGTCAACACTGGTCACTGGTACAGCCTGCGTCAGAACTGGTCACTGGTGCAACCTGTGTCAACACTGGTCACTGGAACAGCCTGCGTCAACACAGGTCACTGGTATAGACTGCGTCAACATTCGTCACTAGTACAACCTGTGTCAACACAGGTCACAGGTACAACCTGCGTCAACACTGGTCACTGGTTCAGCCTGCGTCAACTCAGGTCACTGGAATCACGTGTGTCAACACTTGTCACTGGTACAGCATGCGTCAACAATAGACACTACAGCCTGCGACAACACTGGTCACTGGTACAGCCTGCGTCAACACCAGTCACTGGTACTGCCTGCGTCAACACTGGTAACTGGCACAGCCTGCATCAACACTGGTCACTGGTACAGCCTGCGTCAACACTGGTCACTGGTACCGCCTGCGTCAATACTGGTCACTGGTACAGCATGCGTCAACACAGATCACTGGTACTGCCTGCGTCAACACTGGTAACTGGTACAACCTGCGTCAACACTCGTCATTGATACAACCTACGTCAACACTGGTCGCTGGTACTGACTGAGTTAACACTGGTCACTGGTACCGCATGCGTCAACACTGGTCACTGGAACAGCCTGTGTCAACACTGGTCACTGGTACAGCCAGCATCAACACTGGTCACTGATTCACCCTGCGTCAACACTGGTTACTGATACAGCCTGCGTCAATACTGGTCACTGATACAACCTGCGTCAACACTTGACACTGGTACAACCTGCGTCAACACTGGACAATGGTACAAACTGCGTCAACACTGGTCACTGGTACAACTTGCGTCAACACTGGTCAATGATACAACCTGCGTCAACACTGATCACGGGTATAAACTGTGTCAACACTGGTCACTGTACAACCTGCGTCAACACTCGTCACTGATATAACCTGCATCAACACATATAACTGGTACAGCCTGCATCAACACGGATCACTGGAACAGCCTGCGTCAACACTGGTCACTGGTACAACCTGCGTGAATACTGGTCATTGGTACAGCCTGCGTCAACACAGGTCACTGGGACAGCCAACGTCAGCATTGGTCACTGGTACAACCTGGGCCAACACAGGTCACTGGTACAACCTGCGTCAACACTAGACACTGGTACAGCATGCGACAACACTGGTCACTGGTACAGCCTGCGTCAACACAAGTCACTGGTACTGCCTGCGTCAACACTGGTAACTGGCACAGCCTGCATAAACACTGGTCACTGGTACAGCCTGCGTCAACACTGGTCACTGGTACCTCCTGCGTCAACACTGGTCACTGGTACCGCCTGCGTCAACACTGGTCACTGGTACGGCATGCGTCAACACAGGTCACTGGTACTGCCTGCGTCAACACTGGTAACTGGTACAACCTGCGTCAACACTCGTCACTGATACAACCTACGTCAACACTGGTTCTGGTACTGAGTTAACAGTGGTCACTGGTACCGCCTGCGTCAACACTGGTCACTGGGACAGCCTGCGTCAACACTGGTCACTGGTACAACCGGCATCAACACAGGTCACTGGTACAGCCTTCGTCAACACAGGTTACTGGTACAGCTTGCGTCAACACACGTCACTGGTACAACCTGCATCAACACAGGTCACTGATACAGCCTGCGTCAACACTGGTCACTGGTACAGACTGTGTCTGCACTGGTTACTCTTACAGCCTGCGTCAACACTGGTCACTGGTACAGCCTGCGTCAACATTGGTCACTGGCAAAACCTGGGTCAACACAGGTCACGGGAACAACCTGCGTCAACGCTGGTCACTGGTATAACCTGCGTCAACACTGGTAACTGGCACAGCTTGCTTCAACACTGGTCACTGGTACAGCCTGCATCAACACTGGTTACTGGTACCGCCTGCGTCAACACTGGTCACTGGTACAGCCTGCGACAACACTAGTCACTTGTACAACCTGAGTCAACACTGGTAATTGGTACAGCCTGCGTCAACACTGGTCACTGGTCCCGCCTGCGTCAACACTGGTCACTGGTACATCCTGCATCAACACTGGTCACTGATACGACCTGCGTCAACACTCGTCACTGGTACACCCTTTGTCAACACTGGTCACTGGTACCGCCTGTGTCAACACTGGTCACTGGCACAGCGTGCGTCAACACTGGTCACTGGTACAGCCTGCGTCAACACTGGTCACTGGTACCGCCTGCGTCAACACTGGTCACTGGTACAGCCTGCATCAACACTGGTCACTGATACAACCTGCGTCAACACTGGTTACTGGTGCAGCCTGCGTCAAAAAATGTCACTGGTACAGCCTGCGTCAACACGGTCAGTGGTACACCCTGTGTCAACACTGGTCACTGGCACAGCTTGCGTCAACACTAGTCACTGGAACTGCCTGCGTCAACACTGGTCAATAGTACCGCCTGCGTCAACACTGGTCACTGGTACAGCCTGCATCAACGCTAATCACTGATACAACCTGCGTCAACACTAGTCACTGGTACACCCTACGTCAACACTGGTCACTGGTACCGCCTGCGTAAACTCTGGTCACTGGTACATCCTGCGTCAACACTGGTCACTGGTACAGCCTGCGTCAAAACAGCTCAATGATACAACCGGCGTCAACACTGGTCACTGGAACAGCCTGCGTCAACACAGGTCACTGATTTTGCCTGCGTCAACACTGGTCACTGGTAAAGCCTGCGTCAACACTGGTCACTGGTAAAGCCTGCGTCAACACTGGTCACTTGTACAACCTGCGTCAACACAGGTCACTGGTACAGCCTGCGTCAGTACTGGTCACTGGTACAACCTGCGTCAACACTGGTCACTGGTTCAACCTGCGTCAACACAGGTCACATGGACAGCCTGCTTCAATACTGGTCACTGGTACCGCCTGCGTCAACACTGGTCACTGGTACATCCTGCGTCAACACTGGTCACTGGTACAGCCTGCGTCAATACTGGTCACTGGTACAATCTGCGTACACACAGGTCACTGGTATAACCTGCGTCAACATTGGCAACTGGTAAAGCCTGCGTAAACACTGGTCACTGGTACTGCCTGAGTCAACACTGGTCACTGGTACCGCCTGCGTCAACACTGGTCACTGGTAAAGCCTGCTTCAACACTGGTCACTGGTACAGCATGCATCAACACTAGTCACTGGTACAAACTGCGTCAACACTGGTCTCTTGTAGAGCCTGCGTCAACACTGGTCACTGGTACAGCATGCATCAACACTTGTCACTGGTACAAACTGCGATAACACTGCATGCTCACTGGTACAGCCTGCGTCAACACAGGTAACTGATACAGCCTGCATCAACACTGGTCTCTGGTACAAACTGCGTCAACACTGGTCACTGGTACCGCCTGCGTCAACGCTGGTCAATAGTAAAGCCTGCGTCAACACAGGTCACTGGTACCGCCTGCGTCAACACTGGTCACTGGTACAGCATGCGTCAACATTGGTCACTAGTACAACCTGTGTCAACACAGGTCACAGGTACAACCTGCGTCAACACTGGTCACTGGTTCAGCCTGCGTCAACACAAGTCAATGATATAACCTGCGTCAACACTGGTCACTGGAACAGCCTGCGTCAACACAGGTCACTGGTACCACCTGTGTCAACACTTGTCACTGGTACAGCATGCGTCATTACAGGTCACTGGTACTGCCTGCGTCAACACTGGTAACTGGTACAACCGGCGTCAACACTGGTCACTTGTACAACCTGCGTCAACACTGGTCACTGGTACTGCCTGCATCAACAGTGGTTACTGATACAGCGTGTGTCAACACTGGTCACTGGTATACCTTGCGTCAACACAGGTCACTGGTACCGACTGCGTCAACACTGGTCACTGGTACAGCGTGCGTGAACACTGGTCACTGGTACAGCCTGCGTCAACACCAGTCACTGGTACTGCCTGCGTCAACACTGGTAACAGGCACAGCCTGCATCAACACTGGTCACTGGTACAGCCTGCGTCAACACTGGTCACTGGTACCGCCTGCGTCAACACTGGTCACTGGTACAGCATGCGTCAACACAGGTCACTGGTACTGCCTGCGTCAACACTGGTAACTGGTACAACCTGCGTCAACACTCGTCATTGATACAACCTACGTCAACACTGGTCGCTGGTACTGACTGAGTTAACACTGGTCACTGGTACCGCTTGCGTCAACACTGGTCACTGGGACAGCCTGCGTCAACACTGGTCACTGGTACAGCCAGCATCAACACTGGTCACTGATACACCCTGCGTCAACACTGGTTACTGATACAGCCTGCGTCAATACTGGTCACTGATACAACCTGCGTCAACACTTGACACTGGTACAACCTGCGTCAACACTGGACACTGGTACAAACTGCGTCAACACTGGTCACTGGTACAACTTGCGTCAACACAGGTCAATGATACAACCTGCGTCAACACTGATCACGGGTATAAACTGTGTCAACACTGGTCACTGTACAACCTGCGTCAACACTCGTCACTGATATAACCTGCATCAACACAGATAACTGGTACAGCCTGCATCAACACGGGTCACTGGAACAGCCTGCGTCAACACTGGTCACTGGTACAACCTGCGTGAATACTGGTCATTGGTACAGCCTGCGTCAACACAGGTCACTGGGACAGCCAACGTCAGCATTGGTCACTGGTACAACCTGGGCCAACACAGGTCACTGGTACAACCTGCGTCAACACTAGACACTGGTACAGCATGCGACAACACTGGTCACTGGTACAGCCTGCGTCAACACAAGTCACTGGTACTGCCTGCGTCAACACTGGTAACTGGCACAGCCTGCATCAACACTGGTCACTGGTACAGCCTGCGTCAACACTTGTCACTGGTACCGCCTGCGTCAACACTGGTCACTGGTACCACCTGCGTCAACACTGGTCACTGGTACAGCATGCGTCAACACAGGTCACTGGTACTGCCTGCGTCAACACTGGTAACTGGTACAACCTGCGTCAACACTCGTCACTGATACAACCTACGTCAACACTGGTTCTGGTACTGAGTTAACACTGGTCACTGGTACCGCCTGCGTCAACACTGGTCACTGGGACAGCCTGCGTCAACACTGGTCACTGGTACAGGCGGCATCAACACAGGTCACTGGTACAGCCTTCGTCAACACAGGTTACTGGTACAGCTTGCGTCAACACACGTCACTGGTACAACCTGCATCTACACAGGTCACTGATACAGCCTGCGTCAACACTGGTCACTGATGCAGACTGTGTCTGCACTGGTTACTCTTACAGCCTGCGTCAACACTGGTCACTGGTACAGCCTGCGTCAACACAAGTCACTGGAACTGCCTGCGACAACACTGGTAACTGGCACAGCCTGCATCAACACTGGTCACTGGTACAGCCTGCGTCAACACTGGTCACTGGTACCGCCTGCATCAACACTGGTCACTGGTACCGCCTGCGTCAACACTGGTCACTGGTACAGCATGCGTCAACACAGGTCACTGGTACTGCCTGCGTCAACACTGGTAACTGGTACAACCTGCGTCAACACTCGTCACTGATACAACCTACGTCAACACTGGTTCTGGTACTGAGTTAACACTGGTCACTGGTACCGCCTGCGTCAACACTGGTCACTGGGACAGCCTGCGTCAACACTGGTCACTGGTACAGCCGGCATCAACACAGGTCACTGGTACAGCCTTTGTCAACACAGGTTACTGGTACAGCTTGCGTCAACACACGTCACTGGTACAACCTTCATCAACACAGGTCACTGATACAGCCTGCGTCAACACTGGTCACTGGTACAGACTATGTCTGCACTGGTTACTCTTACAGCCTGCGTCAACACTGGTCACTGGTACAGCCTGCGTCAACATTGGTCACTGGCAAAACCTGGGTCAACACAGGTCAGGGGAACAACCTGCGTCAACGCTGGTCACTGGTATAACCTGCATCAACACTGGTAACTGGCACAGCTTGCTTCAAAACTGGTCACTGGTACCGCCTGCGTCAACACTGGTCACTGGTACAGCATGCGTCAACACAGGTCACTGGTACTGCCTGCGTCAACACTGGTAACTGGTACAACCTGCGTCAACACTCGTCATTGATACAACCTACGTCAACACTGGTCGCTGGTACTGACTGAGTTAACACTGGTCACTGGTACCGCTTGCGTCAACACTGGTCACTGGGACAGCCTGCGTCAACACTGGTCACTGGTACAGCCAGCATCAACACTGGTCACTGATACACCCTGCGTCAACACTGGTTACTGATACAGCCTGCTTCAATACTGGTCACTGATACAACCTGCGTCAACACTTGACACTGGTACAACCTGCGTCAACACTGGACACTGGTACAAACTGCGTCAACACTGGTCACTGGTACAACTTGCGTCAACACAGGTCAATGATACAACCTGCGTCAACACTGATCACGGGTATAAACTGTGTCAACACTGGTCACTGTACAACCTGCGTCAACACTCGTCACTGATATAACCTGCATCAACACAGATAACTGGTACAGCCTGCATCAACACGGGTCACTGGAACAGCCTGCGTCAACACTGGTCACTGGTACAACCTGCGTGAATACTGGTCATTGGTACAGCCTGCGTCAACACAGGTCACTGGGACAGCCAACGTCAGCATTGGTCACTGGTACAACCTGGGCCAACACAGGTCACTGGTACAACCTGCGTCAACACTAGACACTGGCAAAACCTGGGTCAACACAGGTCACGGGAACAACCTGCGTCAACTCTGGTCACTGGTATAACCTGCGTCAACACTGGTAACTGGCACAGCTTGCTTCAACACTGGTCACTGGTACAGCCTGCATCAACACTGGTTACTGGTACCGCCTGCGTCAACACTGGTCACTGGTACAGCCTGCGACAACACTAGTCACTGGTACAACCTGCGTCAACACTGGTAATTGGTACAGCCTGCGTCAACACTGGTCACTGGTCCCGCCTGCGTCAACACTGGTCACTGGTACATCCTGCATCAACACTGGTCACTGATATGACCTGCGTCAACACTGGTCACTGGTACACCCTTTGTCAACACTGGTCACTGGTACCGCCTGTCCCAACACTGGTCACTGGCACAGCTTTCGTCAACACTGGTCACTGGTACAGCCTGCGTCAACACTGGTCACTTGTACCGCCTGCGTCAACACTGGTCACTGGTACAGCCTGCATCAACACTGGTCACTGATACAACCTGCGTCAACACTGGTTACTGGTGCAGCCTGCGTCAAAAAATGTCACTGGTACAGCCTGCGTCAACACGGTCAGTGGTACCCCCTGCGTCAACACTGGTCACTGGCACAGCTTGCGTCAACACTAGTCACTGGAACTGCCTGCGTCAACACTGGTCAATAGTACCGCCTGCGTCAACACTGGTCACTGGTACAGCCAGCATCAACGCTAATCACTGATACAACCTGCGTCAACACTAGTCACTGGTACACCCTACGTAAACACTGGTCACTGGTACCGCCTGCGTAAACACTGGTCACTGGCACAGCGTGCGTCAACACTGGTCACTGGTACAGCCTGCGTCAACACTGGTCACTGGTACCGACTGCGTCAACACTGGTCACTGGTACAGCCTGCATCAACTCTGGTCACTGATACAACCTGCGTCAACACTGGTCACTGGTACAGCCTGCGTCAACAAATGTCACTGGTACAGCCTGTGTCAACACGGTCACTGGTCCACCCTGCGTCAACACAAGTCACTAGTACAGCGTGCGTAATCACTGGTCACTGGTACAGCCTGCGTCAACTCAGGTCACTAGTACAACCTGCGTCAACATTGGTGACTGGAATCACCTGTGTCAACACAGGTCAAAGGTACAACCTCCGTCTTCACTGGTCACTGGTACAGCCTGCGTCAAAACAGCTCAATGATACAACCGGCGTCAACACTGGTCACTGGAACAGCCTGCGTCAACACAGGTCACTGATTTTGCCTGCGTCAACACTGGTAACTGGTACAGCCTGCGTCAAGACTGGTCACTTGTACAACCTGTGTCAACACTGGTCACTGGTACTACCTGCGTCAACACTGGTACCTGGTACAGCCTGCGTCAACACTCGTCACTGATACAACCTACGTCAACACTGGTCACTGGTACTGCCTAAGTTAACACTGGTCACTGGTACAACCTGCGTCAAAACTGGTTAATGGTCCAACCTGCGTCAACACTGGTCACTGGTACAACCTGCGTCAACACAGGTCATTGGTACAGCCTGCATTAACACTGATCACTGGTACAGCCTGCGCCAACAGTGGTTACTGTTACAGCTTTTGTCAACACTGGTCACTGGTACAGCCTGCGTCAGCACTGGTCACTGGTACACCCTTCATCAACACTGGTCACTGGTACCGCCTGCGTCAACACTGGTCACTGGTACAGCGTGCGAAAAAACTGGTCACTGGTACAGCCTGCGTCAACACTGGTCACTGGTACTGCCTAAGTTAACACTGGTCACTGGTACAACCTGCGTCAAAACTGGTCACTGGTACTGCCTGCATAAACACTGGTCACAGGTACTGCCTGCGTCAATACTGGTAACTGGTACAACCTGCATCAACACTGGTCACTGGTACAGCCTGCGTCAGCACAGGTTACTGGTACCACCTGCGTCAACATTGGACACTGGTACAGCATGCGTCAACACAGGTCACTGGTACTGCCTGCGTCAACACTGGTAACTGGCACAACCTGCTTCAACACTGTTCACTGGGACAGCCTGCGTCAACACTGGTCACTGGTACAGCCTGCGTCAGTACTGGTCACTGGTAGAACCTGCGTCAACACTGGTCACTGGCACAATCTGCGTCAACACAGGTCACATGGACAGCCTGCGTCAATACTGATCACTGGTACCGCCTGCGTCAACACTGGTCACTGGTACATCCTGCGTCACCACTGGTCACTGGTACAGCCTTCGTCAATACTGGTCACTGGTACAACCTGCGTCAACACTGGACACTGGTACAGCATGCGTCAACACAGGTCACTGGTACTGCCTGCGTCAACACTGGTAACTGGTACAACCTGCGTCAACACTGGTCACTGGTACAACCTGCGTTAACACTGGTCACTGGTACTGCCTGCGTCAACAATGGTAACTGATACAGCCTGCGTCAACACTCGTCACTGATACAACCTACGTCAACCCTGGTCACTAGTACTGACTGAGTTAACACTGGTCACTGGTACCGCCTGCGTCAACACTGGTCACTGGTAAAGCCTGCGTCAACACTGGTCACTTGTACAACCTGCGTCAACACAGGTCACTGGTACAGCCTGCGTCAGTACTGGTCACTGGTACAACCTGCGTCAACACTGGTCACTGGTACAACCTGCGTCAACACAGGTCACATGGACAGCCTGCTTCAATACTGGTCACGGGTACCGCCTGCGTCAACACTGGTCACTGGTACATCCTGCGTCAACACTGGTCACTGGTACAGCCTTCGTCAATACTGGTCACTGGTACAATCTGCGTACACACAGGTCACTGGTATAACCTGCGTCAACACTGGCAACTGGTAAAGCCTGCGTAAACACTGGTCACTGGTACTGCCTGAGTCAACACTGGTCACTGGTACCGCCTGCGTCAACACTGGTCACTGGTAAAGCCTGCTTCAACACTGGTCACTGGTACAGCATGCATCAACACTTGTCACTGGTACAAACTGCGATAACACTGCATGCTCACTGGTACAGCCTGCGTCAACACAGGTAACTGATACAGCCTGCATCAACACTGGTCTCTGGTACAAACTGCGTCAACACTGGTCACTGGTACCGCCTGCGTCAACGCTGGTCAATAGTAAAGCCTGCGTCAACACAGGTCACCGGCACAGCCTGCGTCAACACAGGTCACAACTATAGCTTGCATCAATATTGGTCACTGGTACAACCTGCGTCAACACTGGTCACTGGTACAGCCTACGTCAGAACTGGTCACTGGTACAACCTGCGTCAACATTGGTCACTAGTACAACCTGTGTCAACACAGGTCACAGGTACAACCTGCGTCAACACTGGTCACTGGTTCAGCCTGCGTCAACACAAGTCAATGATATAACCTGCGTCAACACTGGTCACTGGAACAGCCTGCGTCAACACAGGTCACTGGTACCACCTGTGTCAACACTTGTCACAGGTACAGCATGCGTCAACACAGGTCACTGGTACTGCCTGCGTCAACACTGGTAACTGGTACAACCGGCGTCAACACTGGTCACTTGTACAACCTGCGTCAACACTGGTCACTGGTACTGCCTGCATCAACAGTGGTTACTGATACCGCGTGTGTCAACACTGGTCACTGGTATACCTTGCGTCAACACTGGTCACTGGTACCGCCTGCGTCAACACTGGTCACTGGTACAGCGTGCGTCAACACTGGTCAATGGTACACCCTGCATCAACACTGATTACTGATACAGCCTGCGTCAACACTGGTCATTGGTACAACATCCGTCAACACTGTACACTGGTACAACCTATGTCAACACTGGACACTGGTACAGCCTGCTATAACACTGGTCACTGGTATAGCCTGCGTCAACACTGATCACGGGTATAACCTGCGTCAAAACTGGTCACTGTACAACCTGCGTCAACACTCGTCACTGATATACCTGCATCAACACGGGTCACTGGTACAGCCTGCGTCAACACAAGTCACGGGTACAGCCTGCGTCAACACAGGTCACTGGTACAGCCTACGTCAACACTGGTCACTGGTACAGCCTGCGTCTACACTGGTTTCTCTTACAGCCTGCGTCAACACTGGTCACTGATACAGCCTGCGTGAATACTGGTCACTGGTACAGCTTGCATCAGCACAGATAACTGGTACAGCCTGCATCAACACGGGTCACTGGTACAGCCTGCGTCCACACAAGTCACTGGTACTGCCTGCTTCAACCCAGGTAACTGGCACAGCCTGCGTCAACACTGGTCACTGGTACAGCCTGCGTCAACACTGGTCACTGGTACAGACTGCGTCAACAATAGTCATTGGTACAGTCTGCGTCAACACTGGTCACTGGTACAGCATGCATCACTACTGGTCAATGGTACAGCTTGCGTCAACACTGGTCACTGGTACCGACTGCGTCAACACAGGTTACTGGTACAGCTTGCGTCAACATACGTCACTGGTACAACCTGCATCAACACAGGTCACTGATACAGCCTGCGTCAACACTGGTCACTGGAACAGACAGTGTTTACACTGGTTACTCTTACAGCCTGCGTCAACACTGGTCAATGGTACAGCCTACGTCAACATTGGTCACTGGTACAACCTGGGTCAACACAATTCACTGGTACAACCTGCGTCAACGCTGGTCACTGGTATAACCTGCGTTAACACTGGTCACTGGTACAGCCTGCGTCAACACTGGTAACTGGCACAGCTTGCATCCACACTGGTCACTGGTACAGCCTGCGTCAACACTGGTCACTGGTACCGCCTGCGTCAACACTGGTCACTGGTACAGCCTGCGACAACACTAGTCACTGGTACAACCTGCGTCAACACTGGTAACTGGTACAGCGTGCGTCAACAGTGGTCACTGGTACCGCCTGCGTCAACACTGGTCACTGGTACAGCCTGCATCAATACTGGTCACTGATAGAACCTGCGTCAACACAAGGTCACTGGTACTCCCTACGTCAATACTGGTCACTGGTACCGCCTGCGTCAACACTGGTCACTGGCATAGCGTGCGTCAACACTGGTCACTGGTACAGCCTGCGTCAACACTGGTCACTGGTACCGCCTGCGTCAACACTGGTCACTGGTACAGCCTGCATGAATACTGGTCACTGCTAAGGCCTGCGTCAACACAGGTCAATGGTACAGCCTACGTCAACATTGGTCACTGGCACAACCTGGGTCAACACAGGTCACTGGTACAACCTGCGTCAACGCTGGTCACTGGTATAACCTGCGTTAACACTGGTCACTGGTACAGCCTGCATCAATACTGGTCACTGATAGAACCTGCGTCAACACTGGTCACTGGTACTCCCTACGTCAATACTGGTCACTGGTACCGCCTGCGTCAACACTGGTCACTGGCATAGCGTGCGTCAACACTCGTCACTGGTACAGCCTGCGTCAACACTGGTCACTGGTACCGCCTGCGTCAACACTGGTCACTGGTACAGCCTGCATGAATACTGGTCACTGCTAAGGCCTGCGTCAACACAGGTCAATGGTACAGCCTACGTCAACATTGGTCACTGGCACAACCTGGGTCAACACAGGTCACTGGTACAACCTGCGTCAACGCTGGTCACTGGTATAACCTGCGTTAACACTGGTCACTGGTACAGCCTGCGTCAACACTGGTAACTGGCACAGCTTGCATCAACACTGGTCACTGGTACAGCCTGCGTCAACACTGGTCACTGGTTCCGCCTGCGTCAACACTGGTCACTGGTACAGCCTGCGACAACATTAGTCACTGGTACAACCCTCGTCAACACTGGTAACTGGTACAGCGTGCGTCAACAGTGGTCACTGGTACCGCCTGCGTCAACCCTGGTCACTGGTACAGCCTGCATCAATACTGGTCACTGATAGAACCTGCGTCAACACTGGTCACTGGTACTCCCTACGTCAATACTGGTCACTGGTACCGCCTGCGTCAACACTGGTCACTGGTACAGCTTGCGTCAACACTGGTCACTGGTACCGCCTGCGTCAACACTGGTCACTGGTACAGCCTGCATCAACACTGGTCACTGATACAACCAGCGTCAACACTAGTCACCGGTACACCCTACGTCAACACTGGTTACTGGTACCGCCTGCGTCAACAAGGTCACTAGTACACCCTGCGTCAACACTGGTCATTGGTACATTCTGCATCAACGCTGGTCACTGATACAACCTGCGTCAACACTAGTCACTGGTACACCCTACGTCAACACTGGTCACTGGTACCGCCTGCGTCAACACTGGTCACTGGCACAGAGTGCGTCAACACTAGTCACTAGTACAGCCTGCGTCAACACTGGTCACTGGTACCGCCTGCGTCAACACTGGTCACTGGTACCGCCTGCGTCAACACTGGTCACTGGTACATCCTGCATCAACGCTGGTCACTGATACAACCTGCGTCAACACTATTCACTGGTACACCCTACGTCAACACTGGTCACTGGTACATCCTGCATCAACGCTGGTCACTGATACAACCTGCGTCAACACTATTCACTGGTACACCCTACGTCAACACTGGTCACTGGTACCGCCTGCGTCAACACTGGTCACTGGCTCAGAGTGCGTCAACACTAGTCACTAGTACAGCCTGCGTCAACAAATGTCACTGGTACAGCCTGCGTCAACACGGTCACTGGTACACCCTACGTCAACACAGGTCACTGGTACAACCTGCGTCAACATTGGTCATTGGAACAACCTGTGTCAACACAGGTCACAGGTACAACCTGCGTCAACACTGGTCACTGGTACAGCCTGCGTCAAAACTGCTCGATGATACAACCGGCGTCAACACTGGTCACTGGTACAGCCTGCGTCAACACTGGTCACTGGTACAGCCTGCGTCAACACAGGTCACTGATTTTGCCTGCGTCAACACTGGTAACTGGTACAGCCTGCGTCAAGACTGGTCACTTGTACAACCTGCGTCAACACTGGTCACTGGTACTGCCTGCGTCAACACTGGTAACTGGTACAGCCTGCGTCAACACTCGTCACTGATACAACCTACGTCAACACTGGTCACTGGTACTGCCTAAGTTAACACTGGTCACTGGTACAACCTGCGTCAAAACAGGTTAATGATACAACCTACGTCAACACTGGTCACTGTACAACCTGCGCCAACACAAGTCACTGGTAGAGCCTGCGTCAACACTGGTCACTGGTACAGCCTGCGTCAATACTAGTCACTGGTACAACCTGCGTCAACACTGGTCACAGGTACAGCCTGCGTCAACACTAGTCACTGGTACAACCTGCGTCAACACTGGTCACTGGTACAACCTGCGTCAACACTAGTCACTGGTACAAACTGCGTCAACACTGGTCACTGGTACAACCTGCGTCAACACTGGTCACTGGTACAGCCTGCGTCAACACTAGTCACTGGTACAAACTGCGTCAACACTGGTCACTGGTACAACCTGCGTCAACACAGGTCATTGGTACAGCCTGCATTAACACTGGTCACTGGTACAGCCTGCGTCAACAGTGGTTACTGTTACAGCCTTTGTCAACACTGATCACTGGTACAGCCTGCGTCAGCACTGGTCACTGGTACACCCTTCGTCAACACTGGTCACTGGTACCGCCTGCGTCACCACTGGTCATTGTACAGCGTGCGACAAAACTGGTCACTGGTACAGCCTGCGTCAACACTGGTCACTGGTACTGCCTGCGTAAATACTGGTCACTGGTACTGCCTGCGTCAATACTGGTAACTGGTACAACCTGCGTCAACACTGGTTACTGATACAGGCTTCGTCAACACTCATCACTGATACAACCTTCGTGAACACTGATCACTGGTAGTGCCTAAGTTAGAACTGGTCACTGGTACCGCATGCATCAACACTGGTCACTGGTACAACCAGCGTCAACACTAGACACTGGTACAACCTGCGTCAACACTGGTCACGTTACAACCTGCGCCAACACTCGTCACTGATACAACCTGCGTCAACACAAGTCACTGGTAGAGCCTGCGACAACACTGGTCACTGGTACAGCCTGCATCATCACTGGTCACTGGTACAGCACTGCGTCAACACAGGTCACTGGTACAGCGTGCGTGAAGACTGGTCACTGCTACAGCCTGCGTCAACACAGGTCACTGGTACAGCGTGCGTCAACAATGGTGTCTGGTACAACCTGCGTCAACACTGGTCACTGGTACAGCCTGCGTCAACACAGGTCAATGATACAACCTGCGTCAACACTGGTCACTGCTACAGCCTGCGTCAACACTGGTCACTGGTACAGCCTGCATCAACACTGGTCACTGGTACACCCTGCGTCAACACTGGTCACTGGTACAACCTGCGTCAACACAGGTCACTGGTACAGCCTGCGTCAACACTGGTAACTGGTACAGCCTGCGTCAACACTGGTCACTGGTACAACCTTCGTCAACACAGGCCACTGGTACAGCCTGCGTCACCACAGGTCAGTGACACAACCTGCGTCAACACAGGTCACTGGTACAGCCTGCGTCAACACAGGTCAGTGATACAACCTGCGTCAAAACTGGTCACTGGTACAGCCTGCATCATCACAGATCACTGGTACAGCCTTCGTCAACACAGATCACTGGTACAACCTGCGTCAGTACAGGTCACTGGTACAGCCTGTGTCACCACTGGTCACTGGTACAGCGTTCGAGAACACTGGTCACTGGTATAGCCTGTGTCAACACTGGTCACTGGTACAGCCTCCGTCAAAACAGGTCAGTGATTCAACCTGCGTCAACACAGGTCACTGGTACAACCTGCGTCAATACTGGTCACTGTTCAACTTGCATCAACACTGGTCACTGGTACAGCCTGCGTCAACACTGGTCACTGTACAACCTGCGTCAACACTTGTCACTGGTACAGCCTGCATCAACACTGATCACTGGTAAAGCCTGCGTCAACACCGGGCACTGGTACAGCCTGCGTCAACACTGGTCACTTGTACAGCCTGCGTCAACACTGGTCACTGGTACAACCTGCGTCATCACAGATCACTGGTACAACCTGCGTCAACACTGGTCACTTGTACAGCCTGCGTCAACACTGGTCACTGTACAACCTGCATCAACACAAATCACTGGTATAGCCTGCGTCAACACAGGTCACTGGTAGAGCCTGCGTCAATACAGGTCATTGGTAGAGCCTGCGTCAACACAGTTCACTGGTCCCGCATCGTCAACACTGGTTACTGGTACAGCCGGCGTCAACACTGGTCACTGGTACATCCTGCGTCAACACAGGTCACTGGTACAGCGTGCGAGAACACTGGTCAATGGTACAGCTTGCGTCAACACAGATCACTGGTACAACCTGCGTCAACACAGATCACTGGTACTGCCTGCGTCAACACAGGTCACTGGTACAGCGTGAGTGAACACTGGTCACTGGTACAGCCTGCATCAACACAGATCACTGGTACAGCCTGCGTCAACACAGGTCACTGGTACAACCTGCGTCAACACAGGTCACTGGTACAGCCTGCGTCAACACAGGTCACTGGTACAGCGTGCGAGAACACTGGTCACTGGTACAGCCTGCGTCAACACACGTAAGTGATACAACCTGCGTCAACACAGGTCACTGGTACAGCCTGCGTCAGCACAGGTCAGTGATACAACCTGCGTCAACACAGGTCACTGGTACAACCTGTGTCAATACTGGTCACTGTACAACTTGCATCAACACTGGTCAAGCCCGCGTTAACACTGGTCACTGTACAACCTGCGTCAACACCGGTCACTGGTAAAGCCTACTTCAACACAGGTCACTGGTACAGCCTACGTCAACACTGGTCCACCTTGCGTCAACACAGGTCACTGGTACAGCCTGCGTCAACACTGGTCCACCCTGCGTCAACACAGGTCACTGGTACAGCCTGCGTCAACACAGGTCACTGGTACAACCTTCGTCAACACAGGCCACTGGTACAGCCTGCGTCACCACAGGTCAGTGACACAACCTGCGTCAACACAGGTCACTGGTACAGCCTGCGTCAACACAGGTCAGTGATACAACCTGCGTCAAAACTGGTCACTGGTACAGCCTGCGTCAACACAGATCACTAGTACAGCCTGCATCATCACAGATCACTGGTACAGCCTGCGTCAACACAGGTCACTGGTACAGCCTGCGTCAACACAGGTCACTGGTACAGCGTTCGAGAACACTGGTCACTGGTACAGCCTCCGTCAAAACAGGTCAGTGATTCAACCTGCGTCAACACAGGTCACTGGTACAGCCTCCGTCAAAACAGGTCAGTGATTCAACCTGCGTCAACACAGGTCACTGGTACAGCCTGCGTCAACACAGGTCACTGGTACAACCTGCGTCAGTACAGGTCACTGGTACAGCCTGTGTCACCACTGGTCACTGGTACAACCTTCGTCAGTACAGGTCACTGGTACAGCCTGTAACACCACTGGTCACTGGTACAGCGTTCGAGAACACTGGTCACTAGTATAGCCTGTGTCAACACTGGTCACTGGTACAGCCTCTGTCAAAACAGGTCAGTGATTCAACCTGCGTCAACACAGGTCACTGGTACAACCTGCGTCAATACTGGTCACTGTACAACTTGCATCAACACTGGTCACTGGTACAGCCTGCGTCAAGACTGGTCACTGTACAACCTGCGTCAACACTTGTCACTGGTACAGCCTGCATCAACACTGGTCACTGGTAAAGCCTGCGTCAACACCGGTCACTGGTACAGCCTGCGTCAACACTGGTCACTTGTACAGCCTGCGTCAACACTGGTCACTGGCACAACCTGCGTCAACACAGATCACTGGTACAGCCTGCGTCAACACTGGTCACTTGTACAGCCTGCGTCAACACTGGTCACTGGTACAACCTGCGTCAACACAGATCACTGGTACAACCTGCGTCAACACTGGTCACTTGTACAGCCTGCGTCAACACTGGTCACTGTACAACCTGCATCAACACAGATCACTGGTATAGCCTGCGTCAACACAGGTCATTGGTAGAGCCTGCGTCAACACAGTTCACTGGTCCCGCATCGTCAACACTGGTTACTGGTACAGCCGGCGTCAACACTGGTCACTGGTACATCCTGCGTCAACACAGGTCACTGGTACAGCGTGCGAGAACACTGGTCAATGGTACAGCTTGCGTCAACACAGATCACTGGTACAACCTGCGTCAACACAGATCACTGGTACTGCCTGCGTCAACACAGGTCACTGGTACAGCGTGAGTGAACACTGGTCACTGGTACAGCCTGCATCAACACAGATCACTGGTACAGCCTGCGTCAACACAGGTCACTGGTACAACCTGCGTCAACACAGGTCACTGGTACAGCCTGCGTCAACACAGGTCACTGGTACAGCGTGCGAGAACACTGGTCACTGGTACAGCCTGCGTCAACACAGGTAAGTGATACAACCTGCGTCAACACAGGTCACTGGTACAGCCTGCGTCAGCACAGGTCAGTGATACAACCTGCGTCAACACAGGTCACTGGTACAACCTGTGTCAATACTGGTCACTGTACAACTTGCATCAACACTGGTCAAGCCCGCGTTAACGCTGGTCACTGTACAACCTGCGTCAACACCGGTCACTGGTAAAGCCTACTTCAACACAGGTCACTGGTACAGCCTACGTCAACACTGGTCCACCTTGCGTCAACACAGGTCACTGGTACAGCCTGCGTCAACACTGGTCCACCCTGCGTCAACACAGGTCACTGGTACAGCCTGCGTCAAGACTGGTCACGGGTACGACCTGCGTCAACACAGGTCACTGGTACAGCTGCGTCAACACAGGTCACTGGTACAACCTTCGTCAACACAGGCCACTGTTACAGCCTGCGTCACCACAGGTCAGTGACACAACCTGCGTCAACACAGGTCACTGGTACAGCCTGCGTCAACACAGGTCAGTGATACAACCTGCGTCAAAACTGGTCACTGGTACAGCCTGCGTCAACACAGATCACTGGTACAGCCTGCATCATCACAGATCACTGGTACAGCCTGCGTCAACACAGGTCACTGGTACAGCCTGCGTCAACACAGGTCACTGGTACAGCGTTCGAGAACACTGGTCACTGGTACAGCCTCCGTCAAAACAGGTCAGTGATTCAACCTGCGTCAACACAGGTCACTGGTACAGCCTCCGTCAAAACAGGTCAGTGATTCAACCTGCGTCAACACAGGTCACTGGTACAGCCTGCGTCAACACAGGTCACTGGTACAACCTGCGTCAGTACAGGTCACTGGTACAGCCTGTGTCACCACTGGTCACTGGTACAACCTTCGTCAGTACAGGTCACTGGTACAGCCTGTGTCACCACTGGTCACTGGTACAGCGTTCGAGAACACTGGTCACTAGTATAGCCTGTGTCAACACTGGTCACTGGTACAGCCTCTGTCAAAACAGGTCAGTGATTCAACCTGCGTCAACACAGGTCACTGGTACAACCTGCGTCAATACTGGTCACTGTACAACTTGCATCAACACTGGTCACTGGTACAGCCTGCGTCAAGACTGGTCACTGTACAACCTGCGTCAACACTTGTCACTGGTACAGCCTGCATCAACACTGGTCACTGGTAAAGCCTGCGTCAACACCGGTCACTGGTACAGCCTGCGTCAACACTGGTCACTTGTACAGCCTGCGTCAACACTGGTCACTGGCACAACCTGCGTCAACACAGATCACTGGTACAGCCTGCGTCAACACTGGTCACTGTACAACCTGCATCAACACAGATCACTGGTATAGCCTACGTCAACACAGGTCACTGGTAGAGCCTGCGTCAATACAGGTCATTGGTAGAGCCTCCGTCAACACAGTTCACTGGTCCCGCATTGTCAACACTGGTTACTGGTACAGCCTGCGTCAACACTGGTCACTGGTACATCCTGCGTCAACACAGGTCACTGGTACAGCGTGCGAGAACACTGGTCAATGGTACAGCGTGCGAGAACACTGGTCAATGGTACAGCTTGCGTCAACACAGATCACTGGTACAACCTGCGTCAACACCGGTCACTGATACAGCCTGCGTCAACACTGGTCACTGGTAAAGCCTACGTCAACACAGGTCACTGGTACAGCCTGCGTCAACACTGGTCCACCTTGCGTCAACACAGGTCACTGGTACAGCCTGCGTCAACACTGGTCCACCCTGCGTCAACACAGGTCACTGGTACAGCCTGCGTCAAGACTGGTCACTGGTACGACCTGCGTCAACACAGGTCACTGGTACAGCCTGCGTCAACACTGGTCACTGGTACAGCCTGCGTCAAGACTGGTCACTGGTACGACCTGCGTCAACACAGGTCACTGGTATAGCCTGCGTCAACACTGGTCACTGGTACACCCTGTGTCAACACTGGTCACTGGTACAGCCTGCGTCAACACTGGTCACTGGTACACCCTGCGTCAACACTGGTCACTGGTACACCCTGCGTCAACACTGGTCACTGGTACACCCTGCGTCAACACTGGTGTCGTAAGCATACGAAAAATTAATATATAAACACACAAGGGAATCACAATAGTTTGATATGTCCTGGAGAAAAAGTGAAGGTAGCCGGGAATCGAACCATTGTCGTGGGTAAACACATACATGCGCATTTATTTACCCAATAACAGATTCCATCACCGTCCTTCTCAGAGATTGTTTACGTTTGTTGTAGAGTAGCTGGTCGAAGACTGGACCGCGGGGACGTTGAGCCCCGAAATCATCGCAAGGTAGTCGAACAATAAATCAATGGTAGACGGTAGTTTCAACCATCACAATAGGAAACTATATTATATTCTATGAAACACTTAAAGGAAGATGAATACCTAATCACAGCTCACTCCTCACCTCTACAGACACCAAGAACTTGATAACGAAGGTGTTGACTTGTTTCCACTCACGGAGTGTCACATTTAAGACCACTCAGTTGTTCCTAATGAGTCCCAACAAAGACATAATTATCATATGAGTAGTGAAACGCACACAAGGCAATTATGTGCACTCTGCCATGCCGGGTTGCCATACATTTTCTTGCAAGATCTCTCGCATGTTCAGCTCTCTCCGGTTATCTCTTTATCATTGCTTTATTTATCCCTATATTTCCTTAAATTTTCAGTCTTTGTTTTCTTGTATGTCGCTGTTTTTGCGTCAGTCAGTTTGTTTGTCATTCTTTGAGTCTCATTCGTTATTTTTCATTCTTTATGTCTGTTTCTCTCTCTCTCTCTCTCTCTCTCTCTCTCTTTCTCTCTCTCTCTCTCCCTCTCTCTCGCAGAGCGAGAGAGAGAGAGAGAGAAACAGCCTTTGTTGGATAATTAAACTTCCATTAAGGAGCACATTGCCCCTGTCGTTATCATAGATCAAAGTTGATAGTAAATCCTTAGCTGAAATCAGAGGTAATGCAATATATTTGCATTAAAATTTTCTTAGTCTGTGACTATTGTACAAACACACACACACACACAGAAAGATCTGGGGGTTGATATCACACCGAACCATTCCCTAGGGGCCCACATCAAAAGGATATCATCAGCGGCATATGCTAGACTGGCCAACATAAGAACTGCCTTT